>NC_084706.1:20616706-20923698 GCF_033807575.1 Cydia pomonella | reverse complement strand
AAATGCCCTTACCAGGATTTGAACCCGGGACCATCGGCTTCGTAGGCAGGGTCACTACCCACTAGGCCAGACCGGTCGTCAAATAAATGCTTCTGCTTATTCTACCAGCATGCATAAATATAATAAAAACCCTTTGCACTGCAGTGCACCACTCCTAGGAATGCTTAAAAGACGTACATATTTTCAGACTGGGCGATCTGACGCCACTGGACGTGGCGCTGACGGCGCAGAAGGCCTGGCGCAGCTGCGCGTACGCCTGCCACGGCGTGCTCGGCGGCGTGTCGCTCATGCACCTGCTGCTGATCAGCTATTCCGACAGTTTGGATGCCGGGCATCTGTCTTTTCACGCGGTCGTCACTATGCCATACGTCGCTACATACTACTTTCTTTGTGTGTTATGTATGCTGTCAGTGTTGGATAGGTGAGTTTTTTTGCTATATCTAATTATATTACTCCGGCATCCCCTCAAGCTACATTTTATCTTGTTTCTGCATAACATTGAACTGTTACCGTCTGAATTATAATGTTAAACCATAATGCTAATCCAAGGGTAAAGTGATTCCTTTAGGAATTTCTTTCACACCCCGTAAATATTAAATTATATAGTTAAATAAATAAATATTATAGGAAATTATAACACAAATTGACTAAGCCCCACAGTAAGCTCAAGAAGGCTTGTGTTGTGGGGTGGGTACTCAGGCAACGATATATGTAATATATAAATAATTAAATACATAGAAAATACTCAAGACTCAGGAACAAATATCCATGCTCATCATACAAATAAATGCCCTTGGCAGGATTTGAACCCAGGACCATCAGCTTCATAGGCAGGGGTAGTGAACCCACTAGGCCAGGAGGTCGTCAGGATAGTTGATGACCTAAACTATTTAAATACAAAAAAAAACAAGTGCTGTCTGGAAAAAAAACTACCTCATCGCAGAGAATTATCCCATCTCAAGTCTGAATTATGAAAGCCTTCAAACTTAACCTCTATTTCTTAGCGATTAGAGTCGAAACTTGTGCAAATGCACTCGAAGTTCAAGGCCGCTGCATAGGGAGCGTCCATTGTTGATTGCATCGGATCACGCTACGAATAAGTTAAGGCAGAATATATTTCCCACAATTTGAACTTTATTTAAGTTTATGCCCGTTGTGTACGTTAAAGGCATACAATAATATGTTTAATTCTTTCCGTAATTTAAGTATATACATACGTTACGTAAGTATATACAGTTTGACGCCCAACTTTTCAGTTAACTTTCTTTGCAAAATCCGATTATTATTGACCAGTTTTTGAAGGATAAAGATTTTTATGGAATAACTGGTATAGAACCTTAATTTATTTTACACTTAAAATTATTGAAGAATCAGAGGGGGCTGTTTGACTACTTTGACTCTTCCGACTATGTCCTATTGGTCATTCATATAAACTTCATCCAGACGATTTCTTTTGAATAGGTAGAGCCAAAAGATTTGATTTGTGACTCATGTCTTACCTTATCACAGTGACAAACAACATATTACAGTCGTTAGAAACCTATTACCACTACTACTACTAGTACTACTTATACTATTATCACAGTGACAAACAACATTACAGTCGCTAGAGACCTATTACCACTACTACTACTAGTACTACTTATACTATTATCACAGTGACAAACAACATTACAGTCGCTAGAGACCTATTGCCACTTCTACTACTAGTACTACTAAACTTATACTATTGTCACAGTGACATGGTACGAAATGAGTCACAAATTTATTTTTTCACTGTACCTATATGATTTAACTTTAGAACACAATGCTTTTGAACTTCATCTAAAAGTACTGAATTAAATTTTGCGTAATTTCTGACACCTATGCCCGTTAAAGATTTAAAAGTAAGTAATTTAATCTGTCAGACGTATCGCCTTTTATGCTAGTCGCACAGTACCTACTGGTACGCGTTTTATTTCAGTACCAAAAATTTTTATTTTTCATTTTTCGTTTATCGGACCATAAAAGTCGAAATCACCTGTTTCAGGCTAGACGTTACAAGTTTGGACCTGAGCCGGGGGCTGCAGCCCTACTTTCAGCCCATCGTGTTGGTGATACTGTACATGGCGTGTCTGTTGGTGTGCACGGCGGCGCGCATGTATGACGACCTCATGGTGTACCAGTACGCGCCGATGGTCGCCAACTATACCAATGTTACCACTGTAAGTTACTTCTTCCAGCTCATCGTGTTGGTGATACTGTACAGTCGCGAGCTTTAATTTAGGACCCACCTAAAGTTGAATATCGTGTAGCAAACTGACGCTATTTAGAGCTAATATTTTAACGCAGTGTCATAGATATAATGTTTACCATCGACAAGTTGGACAACTTAAGTTTACGTTTCTAGGGGCAACCGCTCAATTACGTCAACCGGACGGAACGAGCGCAAACGATCATTTCCGATTTTTTCCGAGTAATTGTCACTTAGGCAATGGGGTTTTTGGCCTTGTCTTCTATCCGGCAGTATTTATTTTATTGTTCGTGATACGAAAAAAAATAACAGTAAAAATTATTACCTTTATTATAACATATTAAACTTTTTTATTATTAATTTTTATCATGACACAAAACTCAATCTTATCACAACTATATATATAGACAGCATTATTAGCGGTGCAGGGCTATAACCGCGAAAATCGAAGTTCGTCAATTGCGGGCATTTTTCTCTGTCACTATAATTACTTCTTAGTGAGAATAAAAGAGAAATATCCCCGCAATTTGCGAATTTCGGTTTTCGCGGTAGGCCCACTGAAAACACTATCGCCGAAGGCCAAAACGAAAATAAATTACACCTAACTACTCCTCTCAAATTTTTACGCTAAATATTCAAAACCGCGTATATCCACCTTGGTTGTCAATAACGGCCTGGAGCCGGTCACGCATGGATCCAATCAATTTGTGACATATGTCAGTGCCCCTAAAACTTTCCCAGACTGTGTGGCAGTGATCTATAAGTGCTTCTCTAGCTCTTTCGTTTCGATTTGACCATTTTTGGACCATTAAGCCCCATAAATTTTCGATTGGGTTTAAATCGGCACACTTTGCAGGCCACGGAATAACATTTAAATTCGCTCTGTTATTGTTGAACCAATTTCCAACGATTCTTGCAGTATGAATGGTTGCGTTATCTTGAACAAAATTTATTCTAGCGACTTCTTCTTGTGGATAATATAATCGCAATGTCGGAAGCACACTCTCGTCCAATAAATCAACATAATCCTGAGCAGTGGCTCTGGGTGGTAAATTTACAAGTTCTCCAATGCCTCCTGAACTAATCCAGCCACACATGTTCGCTGTAATGCGACCAGACGCGTTGTTAGCTATTACGTGGTCTTCCATGTATCGCGTCTTGTCAGTCCGCCACAAATGTAGTCTGCCCGTTTGGGAAGATAGAAAAGTCTTTTCATCGATGAAAGCCGTAGTCGTCCAATCAAAATTTAGATATTGACGTGCGAAAATAAGTCGAGCAGCTTTATGGTTATCCGTCAAGGCAATTTTTTTTGCAGGCCGTCTATGATGCAGTCCCATAGCGTGTAAATGCCTTCTAACTGTTGAAGGGTGGACTTCAAACGTTTCCGCAAAATGGCTCGTCGGTGTAAAGGCGTTCATCATGTATTGCCTTTGCATCAGGCGGCTCTGCTCTTGCGTTATAACGTGCGGGCGATGGTTGTTTCGCCGTAAGTCAATAAGATTTCCCTCGTTCCCGTGACGTCGAACCCAACGGCGAACTGTGTTTCTAGTCACATTTGTTTGTCGTGATATCTCGTGAATGCCTACTCCTTGTTCGTGCAAATCAATAATTTGAAGTCTTACTTGATCACGATTAGCCGCGAGCATGCTTATTATTTGCAAAATTATATTTAGTGAAAATGTCACTTTAAACATTAAAATAATTTTCTTGACTGACACTGACACATGTTCGTAATTAGAAAACCGTAGTGATAGCTTTTTACAAAGAGGTTATCATTTCAAGGGTCGATTCAATAAGACATTTAAATGTCTTAACTTGACATTTCAACACTATCGAACTGAAGTTTCGACCTTATTGCATTATGGATATTCTAACAACATTTAATGGAAATGGGTCCCAAATTAAAGCTCGTGACTGTACATGGCGTGTCTGTTGGTGTGGACGGCGGCGCGCATGTATGACGACCTCATGGTGTACCAGTACGCGCCGATGGTCGCCAACTATACCAATGTTACCACTGTAAGTTACTTCTTCCAGCCCATCGTGCTGATGATATTGTACATGGCGTGTACGGCGGCGGGCATGTATGGCGTTTTGGAAGTTTCTGGGGTAGGTACAATAGGTAGCAGGTTTATCAGGTGTAGCAGCGTTATCGTCATTTCAGGGCCATGCATATGATGTCCTCCACTATGGCATCATTTAATGGGGCGGGGCACCACTTGCCTAATGAAATTAAAATACTTGAACAACCTGACATCGGACGTAAATTTATAAATGGTGCTTAGACAAAGCTAGATAAGTGACCACTTTATGCCTTCTTGTTCCTCGCGTTGTCCCGGCATTTTGCCACGGCTCATGGGAGCCTGGGGTCCGCTTGACAACTAATCCCAAGATGTGGCGTAGGCACTAGTTTTTACGAAAGCGACTGCCATCTGACCTTCCAACCCAGAGGATAAACTAGGCCTTGTTGGGATTAGTTCGGTTTCCTCACGATGTTTTCCTTCACCGAAAAGCGACTGGCAAATATCAAATGATATTTCGTACATAAGTTCCAAAAAACTCATTGGTACGAGCCGGGGTTTGAACCCGCGACCTCCGGATTGCAAGTCGCACGCTCTTACCGCTAGGCCACCACTTTATGCCGTCGAGCAATAATTAGTATGACATATTATTTATTAATTTACTTATTGACATAGTACCAATAATTTTATTCGCATCATGCACATGTAATGGCATGATATTTGTATAAGTATTTACGCAACATTGTACGCCGCATCGCAGTTGATTGTGATGATTCTAGCCTGACATAATTTTAAGATCCTTGTTACTGACAATATGGCAATAAAGATTTCAATTGCAATTAAATCATTAGAATTTCACAGGAAGTATAATCGATTCATATCTTCCAAAAAAACATACATGTTGGTAATTGACGATCTTTAATTTGAAGTACCTGTCTGATATACGATTATTTCCTTAGCCGACCATCCCATCGTTCTACCACACGTGGACGCACTTCTCGATCTGGCGCGCCGTGCTGTCCATCCTGGGCCTGGTGTACTTCGTCATCTCCGAGCCGCCGGACCTGGTGCTCGCCAACCTGAACAAGCTGCTGCAGTACAAGCACTCCTTGCAGAGCATCGGATGATGGCCTTGAGTGGGTTTTGGCTTTGGCTTACTTCATATTGCTCGGTGATGTTTATGAACCAAACTCTGATACAGCTATGTGAAACCAGTGAAACCAAATTCAGTTGCGCTCACAATTACGACCAATATTTGTGTACATTATAAAATATAAACTAAGCTTTACCCTACCTGGACTGTTCTAGACGAAATAATGTAGAATAGTCTGTTGTTCTACTCCAATCTTAGCATTTAACGAGTCAAATTGCATTAATGCAGTTCGGAGTAGTCTGTTTCTAACATGTTATCTAAAATGCTTAACACTATTGTGTTACCATTTCAATTTACTTACAGCGCAATTCTAGTAGATATGTTTTACATGATGTATGTATCTTGCGGAAAGGTATCAAAAATTTCGAAATTTCTCTGCAAGAATATTTCATAAGGAATAAAGAAATAATATTATGAGTAGTTCCCGAAATTATCCCATGTGGGAATATCGCACCTTTGGAAGCTTTCTGACAGCACATCACTAAATACGAGTAAGTACACGTGACGTGGACGCAACTGAAATAAGCGGTTGCGCTCACATTTCCCATCCTAATTTATCAAGGAGGCGCCTATATATGTGTGGTGATTGTGGGTTATTATATGCTCCGTCTTGTAGTTGAAGTGATCTGTGGCACAAAAGAACGTAGTACAAAAATATCCCACTTACGGTTTAGCTTTCAACCATCTATATACAAGCAAAATTGTCATCCCTACTCTTAATTGAGGGCGCGAAATCAAATCGTCTACTTTGTTGGTTGACAATAATACTACATATGCATATAAAGATGCTATTAAACTAAATTGATGACCACAGGGAGAAAGTTTGGACCAATGACATTCGTCTAATACTTAAACGGAATTCAATATCCACCAATAGGATAGGTTCCGATTTTATTTCTTGATTTCATTCGATCCGAATCGGTCTAGTCTAAAGTAATATACAGTGTTAACTCTATATAGCGACACTCAAGGGAGCGGACGTTTTTTAATGCTAGAAATTAATAATAAAGTAAAGCAGTTATAGCCAACAAATGTCGACGTTGTAGGGAGAGAATCGTTATCGAGTGACGTTATATCAAAGAGGATTTGAAATAGAGGTGTGTTGTTAAAGCCACCTTTGTAGCGACGTTAATATACTGCCATCTTTTGACACATAATTAAAACTTTTAGAATACCATTTGACTTTGATCCTTATTCTTTCACTGATATGTGTTAAATTTATTAAATATCAAAACGTGGTGCCATCTAATAGAAGTCCAAAGGTATAGTTTTATATATCGTTTTGAACGATGGCGCCATAACCTTTAGATAGTGCTTGGTAAGATGGCGCCACTTTTTGATATTTAACAAATTCAACACATATCAGTGAAAAAATAAGGATCAAAGCCAAATGGCATTATAAAAGTTTTAATTATGTGTCGAAAGATGGCAGTAAATTAACGTCGCTACAAAGTTTTCTTTGACAATACACCTCTAATTCAAATTCTCTTTGGTTATATGGAGTTTACACTGTATATATCATGTCAGTTTACACTGTATATGGATGTGTGTTTATAGTATAGTGTTTAAGTCTAGTGTTCCAAATTAATATGTATGAGTCATTATGTTACTCGAAATAAACGAATTTTAATTTTAATATCAAAAAAGCAATATAAAAGGACTGATAGTGCCGATTGTTTGCCACGTTTAATGTTTTTTCTTTTTAAACTAGGTCTGTATTGCTACTGACTATCGATAGGGGTTATAGAAAAAAATACAGAAGCGATGTCATCGGTACCAAAGTTTTGATCCCTATTCATAACCAACAAAGTGGGCCTTTTGTTTTGTACCATTACATATATAATGGAGTAAAAAATCTAAAGCTCTTCTCACAGTCAAAAGGTACGAATTGGAGCAAATTTATTAACATTTTTAGTATTGACTATTTGGGTTTTTTGTTTGGTAATAATGTAATAAATAGTTTATCAAGAATATTTTACAAATTGGGAAGCCTTGAGAGCAGCCGGTCTATACTAGTTTGTACCTAGTGCTTAGCTGTAATAAACTTTAAGCATAAAATTACTATATTACTCAGCATTTAATAAGAGAAACATTTTTATATTACCTACCTTTATAAAAAATAACAATAATACGGCAGCTAATTATAATACTTAAATTGTAAAGTCTGATGTATGCTAGTCTTAGGTTTATTTTAATGCTTAGACTAAAACTATGTTTTCGATTTCCTCTCATGTTAGCTCTTTAAATCCTGGAGATATGGCTTGTTATAATAAAAACTCTGTAGTAAGCCACATTTGAGATGTATTAATTTGATCTAGGTGGCAGCACTGAGCATGTTATGCTAGCACAGTCCGCGTCCGAGCTCTGAGGATTTTTCAGTCGAGGAAACGTGCTTTGTTCTGTTCCGCCGTGGTTCGAAAGTCACACACGCTACTACGGCGGAGATTCTTTAGAGCTCGTGCACATACAGACAATGGCTGATGTCTGACACATTCCCGACAACAAGGTTGTTTTGGTTGCATTTTAATGTAAAATATTCATTAACATATATCTAAAGACTTACGGGCAATAAGAATGGGGCCAGTACAGTCGTGCAGTCTAACGCCACAACGCGATTGGTTGATGAGTTTGCATCACGAATTCGTGAGTGACACCACTGAACTAGCATCATTCTTAGTGCCCGAAAGACTCTTCTTTAGATATATGTCAATGAAAATATTAGTACCTATGCTTGTTATATTAAGCGTTATCTTAGGAAATTTGCATATGCGTACTGTAAGTGGCGGATATCATTTTCGTAATATCAAAATATTTTAGGTATATTGTTGTTAAAAATATCAACCAAATCTAGTCAGAAGTTGATCTTTCATATTATATTAATTTTAAGTGTGTATAAGCCCTTGATATGACATATATTTTTTTCCCTGGACACTTTTTGGTATTTTGAATCTAAGAAGGACAAGGAAAAAAGAAGAAGAAGAAAGGAGGATAGGTTACTTTTGTCTGTGCCTCTCAATAGAAAGAGTGCTAAAAAGGATAGATGTATTATGTATCTGTGCTATCCGAAATAAAGTCTTAATAAAAAAAAAACTAACTGGGCATGCGGATTGGTCCAACATTGATGTGTCTCTTAATATTATCAGTGACATTTAATTATAAAGCATTTATTAAGATTGATGATGAGAGTGTGTTTGCTATTCACTGAAATATTATATTTTCTACACATACCAAATACTAAAAGCTACTATTTAAGTACAGATAGCCCAGAAATACATTGCCATACCTATTTTTTTTTGTTGAATTTTCTTACTTAAGTTTTTACATAATGCCATTAAAAGTTTAAACACAACATATTACTTTCAAAATAGTCTCCTTTGGCTGAAATAAACATTGTGCACAGAAAAACCGTCAACGTATTATTGGGGCATTCTGTATAATACCTAAGAGAATTTGAAATAGAGGTGTATTGTCAAAGAAAACTTTGTAGCGACGTAAATTTACTGCCATCTTTCGGCACATAATTAAACTTTTAGAACGTCATTTGACTTTGATCATTATTCTTTCACTGATACTGATCTTACCGAGCACTACCTAAAGGTTATGGCGCCATAGCTCGAAACGATGCTGCTATAGCTTTGGGCTTTGATCTATTAGATGGCGCCACTTTTTGATATTTAACACATATTAGTGAAAAAATAAGGATCAAAGCCAAATGGCTTTTTAAAAGTTTTAATTATGTGTCGAAAAATGTCAGTAAATTGATGTCGCTACAAAGTTTTCTTTGCCAATACACCTCTATTTGAAAATCTCTTTGATAATGCTTACCACAAACTTTAATAGGTCTAATAATATTTGTTAAAACCTAGACTTTAAAAGTTGCCATGAGGAAGTTTTCATAGTTTTTTTTGTGATATCACCCATGGGTGGATACCGTTTTGCTACATACATGTTTTTTGAACTCTTAAGAATAGAAAACATTAAAGCCAGATTATATTATGAAACTGCCATTTTTTCGCCGTTTCACTACTTATATTGACCTCGAGAGTACGGATATAGGTTGAAATAACACTGTCAGGCCAAAAAATCAAGTCAATGTGATTGAAGTTCTAGATAACATTGCCAAATAGTCGTACCTAATACCAAAGAGAATTTGAAATAGAGGTGGATTGTCAAAGAAAAAATTGGTAGCCACAGTAAATTTACTGCCATTTTTAGACATATGATTAAAACTTTTAGAACGCCATTTGACTTTGATCCTCACTATTTCACTTATAATTTGTGTTAAATTTGATAAATATCAAAAAAGTGGCGCCATCTTACCGGACAGCGGCTAAAGGTTGTAGCGCCATCGCTCGGAACGATACCTTTGGCCTTTGATCTATTAGATGGCGCCACTTTTTGATATTTAAAAATTGAACACACCAGTGAAAGATAAGGATCAAAGTCAAATGGCGTGGCATGTGTCGAAAGATGGCAGTAAATTTACTGTGGCTACAAAGTTTTCTTTGACAATCCACCTCTATTTCAAATTCTCTGCTAATACCTACATATTATACTCCCAAATACATATTTTCATACATTCTTTTCAAGATTAATACTTACAGACCTACATAATTATTATCAAAATCATAACATAACATTTCCAAAGTCGTTGAAAAAGTATTTAACTGAGCAAAATCAGTAAAAAATACAACTTAAATAATATTATGTAATAATTTTGCGATTGAATAACTAGCCAAACGTCTGGAGTTTAATTAAATAGGTACCCTAATAGACTCAAATAGAGTAAAAAAAATAAGTCTTAAGTAAATAAATAAATTTAAAGTTAAGTTTAAAGTTACTGCGGTCTCTACGGATTGGTTTCAGTTCCGCGCAAGCCTCTTAATCAAATTATATTGCAAGTGTGCAAAGTATGTCCTTATGTACGAGTCTCGAGATGTAAAATACGGGGTCAAGTGACGTCATTTAAGAGATTTGCGGAATATAAATATCGCTTACATAAGTAATGCAAAAACACCTACTGTTTCGAATTTGCCCGTGACTTTATAATTGGCAATTCAGCACAGTATAGATAAATACTTACATTGCAATAATTAATCACAATAGGTAACTAATTTTATGCAAAATCACTTACACAGTTGCAAATTAAGATGAATTATATTGATACAGTTAAATTTTGACTGAAAATGGCGGGTGCTGGTTTAACGTTTTAATTTTTTTTTCAGTAATTAAATTTGTTTTGTTAAATATTGTGTTTATTTTTAAATAATAAATAAACATTTAGTTTGTATCGTGTACCTAACTAATATAGTTTATTTTTTGTACGTAATAAATGTCAAATAGCGCAATAAAAATTAGATAAAGTTTTTAGACATCTAAACGTAATGCAACAAAATTAAAAACACTTTTTAGTTTTTAACATTCTTGACAACATACCAAAAACAACCTACGTAATTTGGTCGAGTTATTTGTTATCCACCATAAACCATATTAAAATTACGGTGGCGAATAAAAAAAAAGTGAGACTGTGACAAGGACAAACAATAATAACGCTTTCTTTGTTACTCCTACTGTAAGATACATAAGACTATCTCGTTCTATCAGTTTCCGTCATCACTCATGCCCAATCCATACTTAATACTAGATTCATGAAGGTAATAATGTAGTTATTAAGGGACCATTGCCAAATAAAATAGTCAAGCTTGTGCAGTCAGTGTAAAATAGTCACTAATAATAATTATTATTATATTATCATTGGATATTATATCCAATTAGTTTGCCCAATAAATAAATAGCGAGAAACTTGTCTTAGCCAATGCCCCTAATTTCAGTCGGATCTGCGTTTATGCGGTTATTACGCTGATGCGGATGAACACGCTGTATGAGCGAGACAGCGTTATTGCACGTATTTAGAGTCAGACCAAGCTAATTTGGCAGCGATTTTGATAGCCCAGACGGTACAAGTGTTATTTTAAACGTCAGACTTCTATGATATTATGACGTTTACTTAACATTTGCAACGTCTAGGCTATCAAAATCGCCAGACCTACTTCCCTTGGTCTGATTCTAGCGATGTTCAGCTCGCACACCGCGTGCAAATCCGCATCCAATATGGTAAACTCCTGGTCGTTGTTGTTTACACGACGCAGACCTATAACTGCTTCAACATGCGCAAGATACTTGAGACGTGTGCAAGTGATTGCGCCGTATGCAAGTGCCTTGCGCCGTGTGCAAGTGCTTTGCGCCGTGTGCAAGTGCCTTGCGCCGTGTGCAAGTGCCTTGCGCCGTATGCAAGTGACTTGCACCGTGTGCTAGTGCTTGCGCCGTGTGTAAGTGACTTGCGCCGTGTGCAAGTGCATGTTCGTGCATGGCCTATGTAATTAGTGTATAAAATATTACTAAAATAATATAGTTTTTTGTTTATCATGGAAGCAATATTTTTGGTGTAAGTGAAATATTCCAAAATGGTTTCAAGGAACGAAAGGTTAACAAACTTTGCCGCAGAGTGAAACCCAATTATTTTCTCATTCGGAAAATACTAGCTGTAAACTAATACAAATGAAATCTAAATTAGTGCTATTAAAATTATATCATTCCAAATCTTTAAGGCTCATTCTAACAGCTAACATGAGGAAACAATTCAAACTTGCATACATTACTAGCATAGAAAATGCAATTTTGCCCACTGATTTGTCATTACATTTTGTAACCTATTCTATTTGTCATTTGATGTAAGTTGTTATGAGCCCTCTCCGCGAAATTTACATTTAAAGCAGACATTCACTAAATTACCCCATTTTAGAAATTACCCTAAAGCATCTTATTACGTAGGTACTGTAATCTGTTATAATTATGTAGATAGGGAAATGATGATATAACATTATCTTGTTACATCACGAATGTTCCGCTAAATAATCAAGGTTCACAGGAGAGAGGTTTCATTAAAACGTTTTGAATAACTTAACTGAAATTTCCATCCATACTATGGAAGGTAGAGTTAAGGAATCGAATCTCCATATACCAAAAAGTGTCCGACAAAAAAAAACATAAATGGGTGGCGTTACAATACCTAGATTACTTGACAAAAAAATCTAATCATAGACAGCGCACTTCACTCCGTCAGTAACGCCTAGGTTCTTAGCTACTCTAGCGCTACTC
This sequence comes from Cydia pomonella, assembly GCF_033807575.1. Lineage (NCBI taxonomy): Eukaryota > Metazoa > Arthropoda > Insecta > Lepidoptera > Tortricidae > Cydia > Cydia pomonella. Next base: position 20,911,133 of record NC_084706.1, on the reverse strand, counting down.
TGGAGAGATTTGGAACTATTATTTATAGCTGGACACTTATGCAACAGTTCTGCCTATGGAGATTCTATTCCTTGCCTCTATCTTCCATAGTCCATACCATTCGACACTATGGTCTCACAGACCTGTGTGATCACGAACGATGCCAAGAGTTTTAAATACTTTTATTTTATTTCATAAATAACTATCACGGTAACCAAAGACAATATTAACTTAACAGTATGTCAATAATCTTGCATGCGATTGATTTCATGCTGACTGCAAAAGCCATTACCAAAATTTTTTTTGATAGTTACTTATCGATCTGTAAAATTAAAAATAACCTTTAACAATTTAGTTACATTAAAAAAGATTCCGCCGAATTGAGAACCGTGTTTTTTTGACGTCGGCGCCATCTGCTTACAAGTTCGGAGACAATTTTTTCTTAGACAACACATCTTATAAAATCAATTAATATTTTCCTTATTGAGTCGGCTTAAACTTATACTTAAGCTTACACTCATTATTCTGTCGTATTTTCATTGTTTTACGGCTTCCTATTCGGGCTATGTTATCACTATTTGGAATAGTTATAATCAAGATTAACCCAGACGCAATGAAGGAAGGGGGGGGGGGGGGGGAAGTATTTCAGTCTAAATAAACTAGGTCAAGTGGGGAACTTGAGTTAAAACTTTGTACAGTAAAAATATTTTGATGAAGGAAACTAAAAAAACTAGAGCCAGACCATGGACCTAGAATACTAAGGACGTAGTTTCACTAAAACACAACTAAGATTCCATCATCCACCAATTTCCTAGTCTTTAAGCGAAACACAAACATTGACAGTTATCTCTATGGCCTCATCCACCAATCTGCCGTCAGTCAAATTGAGACGTCAGTGCATTAATTGTTCGAAGAAAAATATTAAGTACGCACGGCACGCGTGGTCAAATGTTGCAAAAAGTATACCGGTTGAAAGAAAAAAAGAGACAGGATAAATTTTCATACATAAGTTAAACAATTATCACGTTATCTTTCGTAAAATATTATGACGTTTACTTAACACTTGCATAGGCTAGGCTACCTATCAAAATCGTTGCCAACTTAGCTTAGATTGACTCTACAATCCCCCCTTTATCTCCGAAGTTAACCAAAGAAACATTAATAATTAGTTTGCTATTTAGTGTTTGTTATTCTTGAAATATACTTGGTATAAATAATTACTTCTGCTCAATATTTTTCGTGTTTATGTTTGTGTGAGATTATTTAAAGTTTATTCGGACTTTAAAAAAATTCTTTCGTCAGATTTTCATTAAATTTGGTTGGTTTGAAGAGCTCTGACATTGTTTGAGATGGTAGACGGAATAAATACGAAAGCTCACTTTTTCTTTAGGCACGTTTTAGGGAGATATTTCTTAGGACATACGCTGAAATTATGCCTATATTTTACATAACAGAGAACTTAATGAATCCACCAAGTTTGATCGAAATCAAAAGAAAGAAAACTAATTCGTCAGCTAAATACTCAAACCTTGTAACTCCATTACAGGACATTAGGCATTTGCTACTTTGGTCAATAATAACTTAAAGTTGCAAACCCCGTAACTACTCCGGAGGAGTGACGAAGATTGCGATTTTAGCAAACGTAATATATATTTTATATTTCCGATTTAAGTATAACTGTATTGTGGTAATTTGCCTGATGCATTCATGTCGAAGATATTTACTATATTTTCGCAGTTAACTGTACATAGTGGTAACATTGCCCTTTTCTCATTATAGTCATTATCAACGTGTGAACATACATGTACCTAAAAGTATTATAAACGAGTATAGTTATAATTGTTGACGTTGTATTTCAAATATAATTGATTTGTGATACAATATTCTTTCATTTTAATCATTAGTTTGTATTCAAATTAAATATTCGATTTGAAAGAAAAGTATAAAGCTGGATTTATATTGATTCGGCGTGATACAATCAGAAGCTTTACCACGACTGCCGTAGAGAGACCCCATACTAGCGTCTCCCGAGCGTCGGCGTTTAGTCAACTCTACGGCTTTGGCTGCTGCTCGACGCAACGTTGGCGCAACTGCGCAGCGACGTCATTTTCCATAGCGCTGACTAGACGCCGACGCTCAAAAGACTAGTGCTGGGTGGTAGCTAGTGTTGGGCGTCTTAGTAGTGTCAAACTGATATTCGCTAACGTAACTTATATGGAAGGTGGAGGTAAGGAATACAATCTCCATAGGCAGAACTGTTGCAAGTGTCCAGTGTCAGCTATAAATAGTTCTAAATCTCACCAGAGTAGCCAAGAACCTAGGCGTTATGGACGGAGTGAAGTGCGCTGTTTACAGTACTATATAACCTTCTTTTATTCAAATATTCTAGGTATTGTAGCGCCACCTATTTAAGGTTTTTTGACGGACACTTTCTGGTACGTGGAGATTGTATTCCTTACCTCCACCTTCCATAGTAAGCAACTTACTTTCTATTTCTATACATTTCGCTCGCTCGAATATGGGAGTACATACGAGCGAGATGTAATGAAAGTAAACTACGCATACGCTAGCGAATATATCAGTGTCAAACTGGTGGTAGCTGTAGTGATTATATGCTCTTTGTGCTCGCTTGCACCCCGGATCTTGGCGTTTGAGTGATGTTTGTGTTTATGAAATAAAGCGTTCAAAGGGTTAAATAAAGTAATTGAAGTGTGCATTGTGTGTGGAACCCACCACGTATATAATAAACGTAATAATGTGGGCGAAACGGTGCGTAGCCAACATGTCAATCGTTTACCTACGCTCCGTAGCGAAACGAAATGCAACTGTTACTGACGCACTAATATGGAAGAGTGATACAGATGACTACGCTATGCTACGGAGCGTTAACAATGGCTACGCACCCAGGCCGCAAATAAAAAAAAATGTGACCACTTGAGATTCTATAGTGGCCAGCTATAACAAAACGTAAGGTTAGCACCATTAGCGGACTTGAAAATACGACCGTTACAAAAGTAAAAAAAAACACTCAACCACTTAATTAGAGTCTATTCGAAAACAGAAGAGTCGTGAAATGTATGGGGCCCGATACATTCCACGACTCTTCTCTTTCCGAACATACTCTATAATACATGCAAATCGTACCAAAAAAGAGGTGTTACCCTAAAGAGGCCCGAGTACTCATTTCTTTATTATGTACCTATGTAACCTATGTGATGTATGAAAGACACCTAAATTTGTTATCGGGCTCTTAAGAGTCCTTATTCCTACAGACGAGCGTATTTTGTAAAATGCTTCCTTTTTCATTCAAGATTACGACGTAACTATTAGTATTTATTCAAAAACTGATAACGTACTTAAATAATCGTTTCCTAAACTAGGGGCTCCAACAGTTCAAATTTTCATTTTCTCTTTTAAACCTCTTTTTTAATGAGGTTTTTTGGGAGTCTTTTCCAAATTTTGCAGTGAGATGTGGCGTTTCGGTTCTCAATTTTGCTATAAACAAGAATTATTTGGTACATGAATGACTACAATTTGATTCAACATATCTCGTACGAGAGGCTGGAATGATTAACAATTGAAGATTCATTTGAAAAAACTGATAAAATACCTTCCGAGTTTTCTTCATTTTTTTGGCGAAAACAGGGTTTTATTATATTTTATTTCCGCAAATTGTACGCATATTTTGCTTTAAAAATAATATTATAGCAAACTGTAACTTTATGTTAACCTATAAAAAAAAAAAATCGTAACTATGGGACCTACATTGCCGTAAATTTATATTTTTTTAAAACACGTATAAATCACGCAGCAGCGACGCCCCGCTCTCAGTCCGCGCGGAGCGCGCTTAGAGGACGGACCTGTGCTCGATTGTCAGGCATTCGTTGCGATCGTAATCAGCTACGAAGTTCCGAGAAGTGCTATATACTGCGATTAGAAAATCTTAATAAAAGTTCATTTTTTACAGTATGCCTAACAGACTCGTTTATTGATGGATTTTCAGTGTTACTTTTTTTTTAATACTAAGTCGGTGGCAAACAAGCATACGGCCCGCATATGTACGCCTGCAACTCCAGAGGAGTTACATGCGCGTTGCCGACCCTAACCCCCTCCCGCCCCTCGTTGAGCTCTGGCAACCTTACTCACCGGCAGGAACACAACACTATGAGTAAGGTCTAGTGTTATTTGGCTGCGATTTTCTGAAAAACGCATTTTCACTTGAAATTACGTTAGGGTTTGCATTATTATTTTTGACCCGGATGAAGTCCAAGTTCTCATGATGGAGTCAGGAGTTGGTCACCAGAACTCCTAATCTACTAATTATAATCCCATCGTGTTTGGGCTCAAAAGATTTGCCCTGACGAACACCATCGATCTAGATGAGGTCCAGGGTCTCATGATGGAGTCAGGAGTTGGTCACTAGAACTCCTAATCTACTCATTATAATTCCATCGTGTTTGGGCTCAACAGAGTTGCCCTGATGAGCACCTTCAATCTAGATGAGGTCCAGGGTCTCATGATGGAGTCAGGAGCTGGTCACCAGAACTCCTAATCTACTCATCATAACTCCATCGTGTTTGGGTTCAATAGAGTTGCCCTGACGAGCACCATCAATCTAGATGAGGTACAGGGTCTCATGATGGAGTCAGGAGCTGGTCACCAGAACTCCTAATCTACTCATCATACTCCATCGTGTTTGGGCTCAATAGATTTGCCCTGATGAACACCATCGATCTAGATGAGGCCCAGGGTCTCATGATGGAGTCAGGAGTTGGTCACCAGAACTCCTAAACTACTCATCATAACCTCATCGTGTTCGGGCTCAATAGATTTGCCCTGACGAGCATCATCAATCTAGATAAAGTCCAGGGTCTCATGATGGAGTCAGGAGTTGGTCACCAGAACTCCTACTCTACTCATCATAACTCCATCGTGTTTGGGCTCAATAGAGTTGCTCTGACGAGCACCTTCAATCTAGATGAGGTCCAGGGTCTCATGATGGAGTCAGGAGCTGGTCACCAGAACTCCTAATCTACTCATCATAACTCCATCGTGTTTGGGTTCAATAGAGTTGCCCTGAAGAGCACCATCAATCTAGATGAGGTCCAGGGTCTCATGATGGAGTCAGGAGCTGGTTACCAGAACTCCTAATCTACTCATCATAACTCCATCGTGTTTGGGCTCAATAGATTTGCCCTGATGAACACCATCGATCTAGATGAGGCCCAGGGTCTCATGATGGAGTCAGGAGTTGGTCACCAGAACTCCTAATCTACTCATCATAACCTCATCGTGTTCGGGCTCAATAGATTTGCCCTGACGAGCATCATCAATCTAGATAAAGTCCAGGGTCGTGAGGGCAAATCTTTTGAGCCCAAACACGTTGGAATTATAATGAGTAGATTAGGAGTTCTAGTGACCAACTCCTGACTCCATCATGAGACCCTGGACTTCATCTAGATCGATGGCACTCGTCAGGGCAAATCTTTTGAGCCCAAACACGATGGAATTATAATGAGTAGATTAGGAGTTCTAGTGACCAACTCCTGACTCCATCATGAGACCCTGAACATCATCTAGATTGATGGTGCTCGTGAGGGCAAATCTATTGAGCCCAAACACGATGGAGTTATGATGAGTAGATTAGGAATTATGGTGACCAACTCCTGACTCCATCATGAGACCCTGGACTTCATCTAGATCGATGGTACTCGTCAGGGCAAATCTTTTGACCCCAAACACGATGGAATTATAATGAGTAGATTAGGAGTTCTGGTGACCAACTCCTGACTCCATCATGAGACCCTGGACTTCATCTAGATCGATGGTACTCGTCAGGGCAAATCTTTTGAGCCCAAACACGATGGAATTATAATGAGTAGATTAGGAGTTCTAGTGACCAACTCCTGACTCCATCATGAGACCCTGAACATCATCTAGATTGATGGTGCTCGTGAGGGCAAATCTATTGAGCCCAAACACGATGGAGTTATGAGGAGTAGATTAGGAATTATGGTGACCAACTCCTGACTCCATCATGAGACCCTGGACTTCATCTAGATCGATGGTACTCGTCAGGGCAAATCTTTTGAGCCCAAACACGATGGAATTATAATGAGTAGATTAGGAGTTCTGGTGACCAACTCCTGACTCCATCATGAGACCCTGGACTTCATTTAGATCGATGGTACTCGTCAGGGCAAATCTATTGAGCTCGAATACGATGGAATTATAATGAGTAGATTAGGAGTTCTAGTGACCTACTCCTGACTCCATCATGAGACCCTGGACTTCATCTAGATTGATGGTGCTCATCAGGGTAAATCTATTGAGCCCAAACTCGATGGAGTTATGATGAGTGGATTAGGAGTTCTGGGGAGTTCTGGTGACCAACTCCTGATTCCGTCATGAGACCCTGGACCTCATCTAGATCGATGGTGTTCGTCAGGGCAAATCTTTTGAGCCCAAGCACGATGGAATTATAATGAGTAGATTAGGATTTCTGGTGACCAACTCCTGACTCCATCATAAGAACCTGGATGGACTTCATTCGGGTCAAAAATAATAATACAAACCCTAACGTGATTTCAAATAACACTGAAACTCTATAGCACTAATGTGCGCAAACGATTGGCATCTTGACTACGCAGCATGGGTGCGTAGCCACCATGCCAATCGATACGACAACGAAACACTATCTGTCTCTCTCTCGTACTAATATGCACAAACGATTGGCATCTTGGCTGGGCAGCATGGGTGCGTAGCCAACATGCCAAACGTTTACGATACGACAAGGAAACACTATCTGTCTCTCTATCGCACTAATATGCGCAATCGATTGGCTTCTTGGCTAGGTATCATGGGTGCGTAGCCAACATGCCAATCGTTTACGATACGACAACGAAACACTACTCTCTCTCTATCGCACTAATATACGCAAACGATTGGTATTTTGGCTAGGCACTAAGCAAGTGTGTGGCCAACATGCCAATCGTTTACGATACGACAACGAAACACTATCTGTCTCTCTATCGCACTAATATACTTTATTTATACCTGCAGTCATTTAGTAACTTCTTCATTTTCCATTGGTGTGAAAGAGACAGAATAAAGAGCAAGGGTTATAGTACACTCTGTAGTCTGTACACTTAGTAGTAGTGTACAGTCAAGGTATTAAATATCGACACGGACAAATTGCCAAAAATATGTATACACGCCTTTATTGTCCATACATTAAAGTAGTGTATACATATTTTTGGCACTTTGTCCGTATCGATATTTAATACCTTGACTGTACATAAAAAAAAAAACTACTGTGCATATACAATAAAATAAAGAGTGCCCATATGATATCATATGACACTAAAATTAATGTTGCTTGAAATTATATTGAAAACTATCAAGATTATTCTAGTCTGCATTGAAACGCGCGTCGCGTTGCCGGCGCTCGCGTACCGAGCGCCAACGCCATCTATCGAGCGTTATTTCGTGAAATCGGAGAACGCTCCAAGGATTAAGGGCTCTTAAATACATAGAAAACATACATAACATAGGGACAAATATGTGTGATAAACAAATAAATAAATGCCCTTACCAGGACTCTAACCGCGGACCTTCTGCTTCGTAGGCAAGAATGGCAAGATCATCTGGCAAATGTCATCTTGGCTAAGTCTCCCGATCCGCTATAGCGATAAGAAGTTTTGCGTACCTATATAATATAAAATCCCTCTTTTTTCTTTGTATTCCTGCGACCCCAGATGGGAATTTAGATCTTATCGGGATTATTTCGGTTTCTCATAATATTCTTTTTTATTTTACTAAGAAACCACTGCTAAATAAAATATCAAATGATGTTTTGTACATCGATTCCATGAAAATGAATTGTAAGAATCATGATTTGAACTTACGACCACCGGCTTTTAATTTAAGCGTTTCGTCTTGGAATAGTGCCCTCAACAACAAACAGGAGTTTGTTTGTCTTATAATGATTCTACTGCGCAAAAAAACTTCTGCCCGTTGAAATATTTTCATCGGATTTCTCCCTCACTCTCATGCCGCCCCATAAGCCTCAGGTAATGCTATCATTTTCGTTTTTTATAGCGAAATTAGATACTAGAAAACTTCTGTGGGACGTAATTACTGTCGTTACGTGGATCATTCCTTGCGGGAGCAACACCTGCGGCCATAGCCCGGCGTGGAGCAATTTTAGACCAAATAACCGTTATGCGTTAAAATATTTCGAAATTAGATTTTCTTTTACTTTTACTCGAAATGGGAAAAGGAGAGTAGTTTACAAATAATGTCCAAGCGAAACACTAGAGCCTGTCTGCCTAACCAATTAATCCAGATTATTTCCTTTAAAATTGAAGTTTCTCGAAAAAGGATTAATTTTAACTTTTAAGTTGACCTGTTTGTCCCCAATAACTTAAATTATTGTGTAATAATGACCAAACTCCTTGAAAAAAAATTATTTATTGTTAAAGTATAATATTGCAATTATATTGGTTTTTAACCCTTTCACGGTCCAGGTTAAAAAAATAACCAATTCAAGCCTCATCGCAACTTTTTTACTTATTATACACGTATCGATAAGACTTACAAACTTTTGGCACGCAGATTTATCAAATTACACATAAGGCTAAAAATGCACAAACACACTCTTGCGTACACTTTTCGTTACCCGCTTTACGGTCCACTCTGTTAACTGTCAATTAATAACTGTAATTTGTTAAGTTTAATTAGTCTTAACTTTATATTTCTGAATCATTTAGGGCCTGTTTTAGCTAATAATAAATATAATACTAATTATACTAACTACTGACTAATTACACCTAACTAATTACATCTATTTAGTGGTTACGTATATACATAATAATATATTGTAATATGTATAGGCTAGTGTAATTTATAATATGTCTCGGCGTGTCCAGGTATGTTGCAAAAAATATATTGTAAATTGTATAAAAATGCCTTCAACATTTATTTTTATTATCAAAACATCATAAAATTGTCTACGTAAGTGTCAAATTTCATGAACCTAGGTGCAAGAGTGTTTAAAACACAGCGCACTAAAATAGAGTCCCCGGCATCCTCCAAAACAGATACCAGTATTGAGAAGCTACGGCACTCAAATATACCTCGTAGGCAAAATATTAAATGGACCTTGTTTAAATTGATACCAAGCTCCAAATACGAATAAGTACTAGGAAAACTTTGCAACCAGTTCACCAATAGACACGTAGCAACCAGAAACTAGAACCAGTAAGTAGAACAGCAACAGCAGCATATTCTTCCACACCACTAGCAAATACGGACCCAAGTTCCTGTCCCAGCAGTGGGCGGTCTGCACAACCACCGGGATGAGGAGGCCCAGGGTTGAGAAGAAGATGGCGCCTACCAGACCTATCAGCAGCTCCAAGTCAGGCACTGCGATGGCCAAGGTCACTGGAACAGACAATTTAATGTGCCGTGAGTTGGGGGCCTACCGCGAAAACCGAAATTCGCAAATTCCGGGGATCTTTTTCTTTTACTCTCACTAAAACGTAATTAGAGTGACAGAGATGCCCGCAATAGACAAACTTCAATTTTCGCGATTATAGCCCAGATCGCACTCAGCGGACAGCCGAGCGCACCCGAGATTGCGGATAATATAAATTATTGTTATTAAATTGTTATTTTAATCGAACAAAAATATATTATATTATAAAATATATTAAATCGTTTCGTTCCACCGTACTGTCTTTATCTTCTAAAAAGTGCCGTCTTTAGCGACAAAAGGGAACATTATTTTCAGTTATCAATCCTATTTCTAAAAATAATTGTTACTTTGAAGTATGTATGAGACAAACAACCTGTAACGTCAAACAACCCAATTCCTCAAAACCGGACAAGTGCGAGTCTGACTCGCCCACCAAGGGTTCCGTACTTTTGAGTGTTTGTTGTTATAGCGACAACAGAAAAACATCAACTGTGAAAATTTCAATCTTCATCTATCACGGTTCATGAGACACCTACAGCCTGGTGACAGACGGACGGACATCGGAGTCTTACTAATAGAGTCCCGTTTTACCCTTTGGGTGCGGAACCCTAAAATGAGCTTTTTCTGTTGAATCATTGCCAGATCAAGTCGGTCTTCTTTTTCAGTCTATTTTCGTAAATGTGATTTCGTGAGTGTTCTGGAACAATTTAATTTAATAGGAAACTGCCATGTAACAAGACTTTGAAGACATCATCAATAAATAAGAGGAAAGTATAGCACAAGATCGTCTATACAAAAAGAGAAAACGTTTTTCTACTTTTTACACTTTCAAAATTTGCAAAACTAAAAAAAAAATCAGAAAAGCAAAACCTAATAAACTTAGAATATATTATGCTGAAGCGATCGACATCAAAATCAAAGTGATTTGTTTAGATTTAGTTAGTGGAAAACGTTTTCTCCCGAAATGGAATTTCATAGAAAAATTACCGTTAGTTCGCTAGATTTGAAAAGCTATTCTTCCCTCTTAAGGTTGTTTTATATCTATAGATATTAATCGTGCTAGACACGTGCCGTGCATGTTTTACTACAGAGTTGTCTGTCGGCGTGCGCGCGGTTACACCACCACGTTACACACGATAGATTTGATTACGTTTTAGTCGGTGTAAGAAGTAAATTTTGACAGTTATAAATTGAACCTTATATTCACGAAGTTAAGACCTACCACGCTGCACGCTCCGCCGAACTCGCCGATGGATGCTCGCTACAGAGGCCACGTACAGAAAATTAAATAACCGTGAATATAGACGGGCGTGCGCCATCTTCATTCTACGGTATCCTGCGATCTCGATGTTAACATGGAGGTGGATTCTAATTTTGACGGATTTCCGATTTTATTGTTAAACGACTTTGACAGAACCTGCAGTGCATTTAAAGCGCACCATTAAGCGCGAGCGATCGTATCATACCAATAACAAAACCGTAACATATTTTAAAATCTAAATATCAGTCTCCTAGAGTACTACGTCACCCAGTCTTATACATACAGTATGCATCTGAAAGTAAAGTAATTGATTAAACCCGATAATGTTTAGGTCATACTGAGCAACTTTTGCTATGGGACCAACTCTGAAAAAGCGAAAAAACATTAGGCTGTTTCATACATTTTGCTGGTCTGATGTTGAAATTTCCTATGGGAGAGTACATTTTTTTTCGCGATTTCGGAGCTGGTCCGGAAGTAAAAGTTGCTCAGTGTGACCTAAACGTTAACGGGTTTACATACATACATACTGTATATAAATACACGCTGTAGGTACGTATATTTATATACAGTATTTACCTGTAAGGACGACACACAGTGTTCTGAGAACGATTTGCCCCAGATTATGGTAGTTCACAGATATGAAGCTCTGCACTCGAATCCAGAGGATGTCCAACGGCGCGTACATCTGCAGGCAATATGTGAAGAATACCGCTACAGCCACCAGAATTTTCGCTACCATCGCCAGGCTGCAAAAAAAAAAGTAAATTAGACATTTAATATTTTAGGGTCTTCTTATAGTTCCGCACTGTTTGTCTGTCTGTCCGTCTGTTTCGCCGTCTGTCCGTCCACGGTTTAACTCAGTGCAGTGATCGCTAACGATCAACGAGTACTACTAATAGTATTACAAGAAAGCTGCAATTTGGCATTGGCATTCTAAGTATATACACTAAATATAAATCACGTTAACTTACTGGTACATTAAAAAGTAGAAAAAATAGAAAGAAGATTGTTTATTGTTCAACCGCATCGTTGGATAGGTCTTTCGAAAAAAAATCCCCTCTAACTGAACCATGGGCCTAAATATGGGATAAATCATAAAAGTAAAGCTTTCAATGAAAACTATTTAAACATATCGGGCCATTTTTGAGCTTTCGCAAAAGTCTGATCTTCATAGTAAAATAGTCGCACGAATGCTGCGGAGATAAACCCTTATGCTTGTTAGGTATAGCCCTTATCGGATAGATAAATATTAAGGGCCTACCGCGAACCACGTTCGACGCGCTGCCTCTCTATCGCATTTGTAAATTTTGAACGTAAGTGTGACAGAGAGGCAACACGTACGTGGTTCGCAGTAGGACCTCTGAACATGGCTCATGGAATGGATCACTTACACCCACGACGTCTAATATACCTATTCTTATAAACGCCACGCACTGATAAACAAACACGGAAAATTTCTGGAGTCGTGTCTCGTTCACGTCCATATTATAGGTTTTATTGTTACCGCAAAAGTTCGAAAAAAATGTAATTCCATCACAATTTGTTGGACACTTTATTAATATAACAAAAGAGGTCAATGGCAATAAACTTGCCATTTTTATAATGTTGTGCGGCAAGGGTTTATTTTGCACTTTTATGTGTGTAACAATAACAACAATAAATAACCGGCCAAGAGCATGTCGGGCCACGCTCAGTGTAGGGTTCCGTAGTTACTCTTCCGTCACATTAAACTAAACTGGAGCTTAAAGTATAGTAAATTGTTAACCAAGGGATGAAACGGTACCTTTCACCCGAGTTAAACAAATAGGCAAATTTGCATAATCAGTACCTAATTAAATAAGTCTTTTTACTATGAAGGGAAAACTTTTTGCGATAACTCAAAAACAGCTAAACTGATCATGTCCGCTATAGTTTTCATTTAATGTCTTTCTTAAGCTCTACTTCCACGATTTTTTCCATATTTTTTGGACCTATGGTTCAAAAGTTAGAGGGGGGGGGGACACATTTTTTTATTCTTTCGGAGCGATTATCTCCGAATATATTCACTTTATCAAAAAATGTTTCTTGAAAACCCCTATTAGTTTTGAAAGACCTTTCCAACGATACCCCACACTCTAGGGTTGAAGCGAAAAAAATAATTCACCCCCACTTTACGTGTAGGGGAGGTACCCTAAAAAAAATTAAATTTTTAGTTTTTATTTTACGACTTTGTCGGCTTTATTGATTTATATATCCATGCCAAATTTCAGCTTTCTAGCACTAACGACCACGGAGCAAAGCCTCGGACAGACAGACAGACAGACAGACAGACAGACAGACAGACGGACATGGCGACACTATAAGGGTTCCGTTTTATGCCATTTGGCTACGGAACCCTAAAAACCGGTCGAGTGCGAGTCGGACTCGCGTTTCAAGAGTTCCCTTTTATCCTTTTGAGATACGGAACCCCAAAAATATAGTTTTCATCGTAATTTAGAAATACTTTGCTTTAATTGCTAAAAATATGGCGGATGATTTTCTTTTACTTTTAGGTTGCTTTGCATTTTTTATGTTTGAGAATATTGCAAATCACAAAATCATTTGCAAATAATTTCAAATTTGGCACATAGATTACTTTCCATAACATAATAAAGGGTAAAATCTATTCCACGTTTTTTCTACATACGAAGTTGCACCATCCTTTCGATTCGATAATTATGTTTTTTGTCAATTTAGTTTTTATAAATTCTTCTAACCAGCGGAGCTATGGCTCAATGTATGCATTTATTCAGTTTCAAGCTATTCTCGTGAAGTCTACAGCCCATAATAGAGCTATTAGTTCTAGTATTCCAAATTTTCATTCTCTATGCGCCACCTGAAGATGAGGATTTAGAATGTTGAAATTTCTCATAAAAACCTTTCAAAATATACATTATTGATTGAATAATGATAAACAAAAACGTTTTTTCGCTCCACCCTACTATATGTATATGTCTAAGAGGAAATAGCAATTCGTGGATTCGTCAAATTTTTACAAGCTTCTTTTGAACGATTGACGAACTGAGTTGCTCATCCACGTGCTGCCTTTACCCGTCCTCTACAATAATAAACGTACGATAGTACCTAGGTACCTGTTTCACGTGCTCGAGTTAATTTGCTGAGACATACGGACAAGAAAAAATCGCAGCTGGTAAATCGTATTGTCATGTTATTAGACAGACATTGTCATGTTGTTAGAGTTGACAAATCTGCACGTCATCATGTCATCGAACCCGAACGTGGCTGGGGCCCGTTTCTCGAACGGTATTAGACTAAAATTATCAGTCCACAAACTGTCAAATTTTATGGGTTTCCATGACCAATGACTACACTAATAATATAGGCCTACTGTGGGGCCCATTTCTCGAACGGTATTAGTCTAATATTATTAGTCCATGAACTGTTAATTCAAATGAGTCACCATGACAACACACTAATAATATTATATTAACGGTTACGGTTAACGAGTAACGGTTAATGCTTACGCACCGACTCTCTTACATTTGGGATTATATTCGGTTTGCACTGCGCGCCGAATAGCGCTTATAGTTTTAGTTCTTTTTATGTACGCTATCCTTATGTGCTTTTTCTATCTCCTGTGCTTACTCTAAGTTTCTCTTCAACTATACTGTGCTGTGCTTTGTATTCTTATTTCTTTTCTTTGTGCTTGCGACTCTTGTGTTCCGTTATTGACAATATATATATATAATTAGTGTGGAAACTAGCTGGTTTTAATTCTCTCATTAGGCTAGTTCTCCACAGACTAATACCGTTCGACCCCTGGTTCGTAAAATGGGGCCCCTAGTATGTTGCTAGCCCACGCCTTTCATTGAAATTTCGTTTCGTTGACGTGAGCCGGGGTGTGTACAATTACAAGAAAATTTAGGTATGTTACAAGCTTAATTTTAATATTTATTGTGGCGAGATTGTAGCTTAAACCTTGAACAAAGGCCTTACCTCGAAAAAGGAAAATCAATATTTCCTTATCTTTATATTTGTCAAATGTGCAGGAGCGAAAGAGAGGTAGTTAACAACATTTCGAGGTTCGTTTTTCGCGGTTGATAAGAATTCAATCTAATTTTGTTCCTCAGTCAGGGTATAAATTCAATTTCAAATTCGGTGTGGAATTCCGACGTCAATTCTTTCACGTATTTAAGAAACAAAGGGTAACAGCTGCTACATTTAATAAAACCTTTACAATGCTCATGTCTTCGGTACATAGGTACAATGATATTATATAACTATAGAGAGGTTATACTCATACATAAGGAGCACAAAAATACTTCCATATGTATATATTTCTATACCTACGACGAAGAAATCTGTTATTTTTGATTCATTTTCGCATTCGATTCATCTTTGTCACATTCTTTGTTAAACATGAGCTTATCTCTTTCTCTTTTGGTGAGCGAGAGCTCGTTAGCACGTGCACAACTCTGGCTTGCCCAGATGCGACTTAAGGCAAACGTATACATACAATTTGTTAAAAGGTAAGCGCTTTAATTTTGGAACGCCTCTAACCTATCTTGAGTTACAATAAATCATCGGGTACCTACCGAAAAATTTAATAATTAAAAAACAACGGATGCTAGTCATACGTATATTGCCTTTTTATAATTAAGTTGCCGTATCCAAAAGCGAAAAAAATAAAGCTTATAAAATGTTTTACAAAGGAAGTTAAATATTATATTACGAATTCATTGAACCTTGTCAAATTGGATCCATTCAGGGGTAAATGTATCCTCAATGACCTTGGCAATATATTCACCCTCATTCTCTGCTTAAGGCAGTAATTAATCATTTTTAAATCGGTACTGGAACTGATTGACACGAGATTAGTGGTTGAAAAGGGTGTGAAATTATCATTATAATGAAATTATTCTGCTTCTGAAGCGTCCCAATTTCCTGTAAATTTCCCGTAATATTTTACGCATATTATGATATAATCTATCTCTATCCATACCTATCAATGAGGGTCAACATTTTATAGGTAATTACTTCTACATATGTTTATATAGAGTGTGTCAAATTGTTTTGCACTTTTCAATGTGGTCCCTCAATTGGTTGCGCTAACAGCCAGAACAAACTTTTCAATCCAGATTCTTATCAAATTTACACATAAAGAAGAGACGCTTTCCGTATAGATTTTCGTACATTGACTCGCCTATTGACATCTCACCTGCTGGCACAGTGAGATTGACAACCGGCATCATGGGCGGGATAGCAATTTTAGGTATTTACGTCAAACGGTCTCTGAGAAAAACGCATAAAAGTGCTCCGTGAAGCTTTGTACGTTGTACTTATGGAGGACTGTACCTACCTGGGGGCCTACCGCGAAAACCGAAATGAGCAAATTGCGGGGATCTTTCTCTTTTACTCTCACTAAGAGGTAATAAGAGTGACAGAAAAATGCCCGCAATTGACGAACTTCGATTTTTGCGGTTATAGCCCAGGATTCAATGTAAAACTTAAACCTACTTAGTTGGTATAACATCATGTACCGCTGTAAAGCAAAAACGTCATACGTTAAGGTTTTATACTAAGAAATAACCAACTTTTTACCTACAAAATAAATGTATAACATATCGAACGAACTACCATAAAGTAGGTATAATATATTATATGCAATTAAAGAATCATTTCAAGATGCTTTTATCACATTAATATGAAAGCGTGGAGAATTAGTACCTGTAAGATTTTGAGTAATATTTAAAAATAACATGCAAGGTTAAAGTCATGCAAGTTAGGTACGCCAAGTTTATAAAAATATTAGGTAAGTACTAACGCCCCACGTTGCTGTTTTAATAAAATTGGTAAAAGCTTCCGATTAATACTTAATCCACTGACATAATGGCAAAAAATGGCGTTTAGAGTCTGATTCGAGGAGGTTCATAGACATACAATATAACTAGACAAGAAGTCGAGCGACCAGGGGTAAGAGAAAGACATATATGACGTCATCATGACATCATAATATGGGGTTACCATGGTCGCAAAAAATTTCCCTAAAATGTAATAGGAAAACGATGCAACAAGTACTTAAATTACGTAATGAGTGAGTCGCCATTTTGACTCCCTAACTTGCGAAGTATCGCAAGAGAAATCGCGAACATAATCGCAACTAGTAGTCGGTTTATTTGTATTTGTAGTAACTTGTAAATAAGCCTTACTTACCTATATGAAGTTTTGAGTTGATATAAGATTAGGTGATTGTTGGAATAAAAAGGATAAACTATCAAAAGAGGTAATTTCTTTATTCAAAACTTATATTATTATAACTGTACTTACTAGAAATAATAATTAAATGTGTCGTTCTCAAGTAAAAGGTACCACATAGTCGCTTACCATAAGGATACAATTTGCTTGCTCTCTATACGTACAACCTGTAAGAGCGTTCTTATGATAAGCGACAATGCGGTACCTTTTACTTGAGAACAACACAAATAAATTGAATATTAGGCCATAATTAGGTAAATATATATATATTATATAATACAAGCATTTCAAAATGGAAACAACCCTATTGCAGCGAAGGTTCTTGACGGTGTGCTTGAGCGACACCTCAGTAGATACGCAGTATATGATTTTAAGCTAACATGGTCATTTACATTAAAACTGTTACTTAAAACCGAATATTTATGTTTAAATAAAAAATCTTACGTGTTGCGCGTTGTACATACTGTGGGGGTCAAGAAAACTTTATTTACACATACACTTGTAACCTGTGGATCAATTATATGAAGTTCAATAATAGCTTCAGAATGCTGTTGAGACTGCCACGACGACGACGTGCACGAATGGACGATTTCCATGACATGATGAAGAAAAGAATTTTCTCTCTCCTCTCCTGCGGGGTAGTATTAATCAATTTTAATAATTACATTATTTTAGAGTTTTGTACTCATATAATCCGTAATCCCATGTACCAAGCCTCCAAAGAAATAATTTAAAAATTTAAGTCTGTGGTCTTAATAGTACAACGGGTTATTCCTACTAGTTACCACCAAGTTGTTACTAGTGGTAACTACTAGGAACTTTTGTCCACCTTTTACCACAGGTAGTTACACTAACTTTATTCCCACCTTTTACCACTGGTAACTACTGGGAAATAAAATTCCCACTGGTAATAGGTAGGTTTTTTAATTCCACTGGGAATTAACTCTAATAAATTATTGGGGGTGATTACTGAATCACCCCCAATAATTTGTTAGAGTTCAAGAACCCAAATAAATACTTCAAAACACTGTGAGACCTATGTTAAGATGTACCAACTCTAATATAGTGTATAGTGTAACGGGTTATTCCCACTAGTTACTATTACTTATTTAATAACAGCCAACTTACGTGTATGAACAAGGTTAGAAAAGAAAACTTTTCGATGAAAGTTCGTTTGCCCAGTTTGCGGACACAATGTTGTTCAAAATGTTTGGAACAAATACGCGAGTATTTGTGAGGCATCCAATTTGATTTTCCAGTTCCCGCAATCCATTCTTTAACAATTTCATCCTCCGTCGGAAAGCTGGAAATATCAAATAGCTTGAAACTCCCGAAATATGGGGTAATTGCAGGGGACTTTTTTTTATATTTGTTTGCAACCCTAAATAAAATACTACTGAATTTGACTGGTTTACATAACCAAACTTTCTGTTTTATTTTTAGCAATAATTTACTGATATCTCCTATTTTATCAAGTTTTTCATAATCCAACTAATGATGTAACTCAGTAACTTGGTTCCTGTGAGATTTGAGAAAGAAATACATGATCAAAATACGAAAAACTTGTACTTACGCATGAAATGTTACACCCGCTTATTTTCGCAAGCTATTGCTTTTGTAGGCAACCACTGAACACCCCACCATGTTAATTGTACGTAAAAACTTCTTACATCTCCATTAAATACTTAATAAACACAATCATTCACTTTATAAAACTTCTACAATAAGAAAACCACATTGTTTACTAGCACTCTTGACAATATGATTGACAGTTTAATGTATGGCATCTTGCGGGATTTTGTCTCTTTCACTCTTATAAATTTCTGTATATCGCCATCAGCCTCCTTCCTAAGCTGCCATAACCCGACCATGAAAAAAAACCCGGTCGGTGATAAAGACAAAGCATTGCACTATTTTCTCTTTCCTCTTATAGGAATCGCAATAAGACTATCTTTCTCTATCAAAGAGTGTCAGGCCCTTGAGGAGGTTACATTGCTATCCGTCTTGCATGATTACCAAGGCGTCGCGAATTCCTTAGAAAGACATGAACCCTTTATAATTGCGCATGTGTGGTCTGATGCTGGAGATATACGTTGCCAGTAATTAACTATGTATAAATTGGTATAAATATGTATAAATTTATAATAACTGTTTTGTTACCTTCTACATTGAAATTACTTCAAAATATAGAAATCATTACACTGCCTGTGATTTTGATAAATATCTAACATAATATTTTCTATTTGAGAAATGCTAATTTAAAAACCTCACCCTCACCCCATCAAAAACAAAAAAGATACAATACAAAAAGAAATTCCCTCGCCGGGATTCGAACCTAGAACCACTAGCTTCCTGAACTGATTGACTGATTACCTACCAAAACCCGCCACGCTACCGGTTGTCAATTTTAGTTCTGAGATACAAAGAGAGCGCCACTAGTATAAACGAAGTTTTGAAGGGGACATTTTTTTGTATGGAGTTAGCGTTCTACTCCTAGTGAGTATTGTATTATTTGATGATTACTCCCCAGAATGGAACACAGGTAGTATGTGAGACACCGATTAAAATAATATTTTATATTTTATAGTTTTTGTTACACTATCTGAATAAAGAAAACCGTTAACTTTAAGTTTTTTACCTTAATTTTTTTGAAGGCTATAAGAGACATACTTAATGTACCTATTGTGGTCCCTTCGTCCTCTCCGGTGTTGTGAGAGAGCGTTTATTGGATTTTTGATGAATATTTGCCTCAAATAGCCCATCTGATGACTCCTTCCTGTGGTGACGTCACTTTCCCTGCAACAAATTTCACAGCGGGCGCCAACTAACCGGTTCTTTTACCCCCATTCAACAGGGCTCGGTTTGATTTCGAGCGATTATTCGTCATTGCGTTTTGGATTTTTGGTGAGGCAGGTTGTGTCTCAAAGTAGATTGAGTGTTGTTAATATTCGTTTGAAATTTAAATAGTGATTACTTGACTATAAGTAGTATTGTAAGATGGGAAGCCCATCTGAATCTCGAGATGACAACAATCGTAAAAGACGGCGTAAATCGTCTACATCCTCGGCGGAGCAGAGTCCTTCAACAAAGAGGACACGAGGTCGGGAGGAACGTCCATCTCGATCCAGGCAAAGGCGGCCAACTAGACCGAAGCGGCGCCGTCGTTTTTCTAGCAGCAGTGAAGGCAGCGATGACCGCCATAAGGATTTTGAAACGAGGTTTGACCAACTCTCGTACCAGGTGAATGCTATTACTGATTTTATTCAACGTTCTATGCATCCGGAAACCCAATCCCAGAATCGATCGGAATCTCCTTCAGAGGACGAAGTGCCGTTAGAAAATGTGACTTTTAAAGACTTTAATACTACCTTAAAAGACAAAGGTGTTGGAAAGACTGAAGAAGCAAAGTTTGAGTTATTGAAGAATTTACAACGATTCGATTCTCGGGAATGGGCTGATATATCTTTCTTTGATATTCAAAAGAGTTACCTAGCGGTACCAGGTTTCAAGGAATTGGAAACAAATGACGAATTACGTCATTATGATAAATCAAAATATTTAGCATCTTTTGAAAAGACATTGGCTTCCTTAACTCATGCCTTTCTTCTTCATCGCGATCATACGCAAACGTGTTTGCAAAATATCTTGAAGTGGGCAGGACAGTGCGAAAATATTACTGCTGTGTCCTTAAAAGATAAAATAACAGATTTGTTTGTCGAGGATGATAAATACAACAAAAGCTCTAATGATATTTTGCAAATACTTTGCGGAAAGCGGGCTGATGTTGTTTTAAATCGTAGAAGTGAGATTTTAAAGAATGTAACGGATACTGTGACAGCGGCTGGTTTTCGAAAGATACCCCCATCTTACGAGAATCTGTTTCAGGCAGAAACGCTGAAGGAGTTTCTTAAAAATGAGGGTGGTTTGAATAAAGTGTTCCCCGCTCAAAACAAACCGCGTAAAAATCAGAAATTCCCTAGATTTTCGGCCACCAACAGAGGTTATTTCCAACCTTCGGTACCTCCATTCCGATTTAACTTTCGATCAAAGTCAACGTTCCCCAATTTCCCAACGTACGACTTCACCCAGCCCCGTGTCTCTAAAGCCGATAGACAAGAACCTAGACGTCGACAGCCACGTCGATCGGGTTACCACGATCGAAACAAGCGATTGCGAGAGTTCTGACTCAGGGGCATTCAGGGCAGGGTGTCTGACGTTTTATCGTCATCATTGGGAAATGATAGGAGCAAATCAAACGATTCTAAAAATTATTTCAGGCGTACGTCTTCCATTTTACCGAAAACCTCCGTTGGTTTGGCCGAGTTCCAATATTGTAAAGAAGTTCGAAATCCAGCCGTCGTCAGACATGAAAGTGGAAATAACAAAAATGTTAGCAGACCGGGTAATAGAACCTGTACCGCATTTGCCAAGTTATTTGTCAAAAATATTTCTGGTGAAAAAGGGGAGCGGGGGCAATCGGCCTGTATTCAATCTCAGAAGTTTAAACGAATATTTAAAAGTAAGCCGCTTCTCCCTTATATCTCATTTCGACATCCCAAATTTTCTGCAGCTGGGGGATTATCTAGCAAAAATAGACCTGAGTCAAGCTTACTTCCACGTGAACATCGCCAATTCTCACCGTCGATTTCTAAGATTGGTATTTCAAGGTCAGATCTTCCAAATGACGTGCTTGCCGTTCGGAGCGTCTTGTGCCCCAAAATTGTTTGCCACGTTGACCAATTTTGTCGCAGAGAAGTTACGAGAAAAGGGAATACGCATAATTGTTTACTTAGACGACTTCCTTATCGCGAACCAGAGCCAGTTCCTACTTCAGTCTCAAATAACCGTCGTCATAGATTTCCTACAATACCTAGGGTGGACATTGAACTTCGACAAGTCAGTCCTTGTACCTTGCAAAAACCTCGAGTTTTTAGGAATTTGTTGGAACACGGCGCGCAACAGAAAATTCTTACCAGAGCAGAAAATTTCCAGAATACTGTCAGAGATTCTAAGGCTTTTGAATCGAGGTATCCGCTCTCCCAGGTGGGTGAAGTCCCTCCTAGGGAGATTGAATTTCGCGAGCTTTGTAATTCCGTTGGGTCGGTTACACTGCCGCAGGCTCCAAGTTTTAAGTCGCGAGCTTCAGCGGTCAAGTCCCTGTCGCTTCCGACAATTGCCAAGGCCAATAGTGCAAGACTTGGTATGGTGGATAAAGAACGTGAAGAGGCATTCACTTATTCATCAACCTCTCATAAAGAACTTTCTTACCACGGACGCAGCCGGCTATGGCTGGGGAGCACAGTTAAACGACATGATCCTCTCAGGCACATGGAGCAGCGAGCAGAGGTGCTGGCACTCGAACCTGAAGGAACTGCACGCAATATACGAAGCAATTCGAGCAAACAGGTACGTATTACAGAATTCCACGCTATTAATCAGTCGGACAATCGCACAGCTCTTGCGTACTTGAAGCACGAAGGAGGCACCAGATCCATGGAGTTATTAGAGGAAGCCCGGAGGATCCTTCTTCTTGCAAACGACCTTCGATTGAATCTGGTGACCCAACATCTACCAGGTATACTAAACACAGTCGCAGATCGCTTGTCGCGCGGTCGCCCTCTCCCGGAGTGGCATCTGTCGTCGAAGGCTTGTCACAAAATATTCCAAGCGTTCGGCACGCCGTACATAGATCTGTTCGCGTCGCGAAACGCTCATGTAGTCCCGAGGTATGTAAGTCAAGACCCGTTGGACCGTCGAGCAATGTTTTGCAATGCATTCAGCCGTCGGTGGCATTACGATCTAGCGTGGGTGTTCCCGCCACCTTCATTGATGCCTCGAGTCCTAGCACATCTGAACCAGTGCCAAGGGAGATACATCATAATAACTCCCAGGTGGGAAAAGACCTTCTGGATGAACGACTTGCGCGCGCGAGCTCTTTGTTACCCGATCAAAATTGCGAACCTATATTACCATCTAGTCGACAGGACCACACGACGTCCCCCACCGAACCTGGCGGAACTGGAGCTGGAAGCATGGCTAGTTGGGGGTGGGAGTCCCTTCTAACTACCTGGTCGGAACAGGATCGTTCCTTAATAAAATCAAGCTGGCGCAACTCTACCTTATCTTCATACCGTCCGGCTTGGAATAGATGGATTAGGTGGTGTTCAGAAAATAGTGTTTCGGTTAACACGCCAAAGGCTGTTGATTTAGCAAAATTTTTATCTGGCTTGAGTACTAAGGAAGGTTTAGCATATAGCACCATTGCCTTGCATAAATCAGTCATCTCTACCTTTTGCGAACCCTACCTGAATAAAAAACTGAGTGAAGATACTATAGTAAAACACGTATTGAAAGCAGTGGCTTTGCTTAAACCTCGTAATCCTAAAGCTCCTATTTGGAACCCTGGCATAGTAGTATATTGGGTCAAAAGCAACATATCAGATTTAGAAAATTTATTTGAGGTCTCTCGTAGATGTGCCACAATATTGTTACTCGCATCTGGACGTAGGGTTCACGACCTTACACTGTTAGATATTAACTCTAATAATATGATTAATGAAGGATCTGAAATCATTTTTAATCCAATTTTTGGGTCTAAGACTGATTCTGCAACCTATCGTCAGTCTAGTTGGAAACTCTTGGACCATCCTGATTTTAGAATAAGTCCTGTCTTTTGGGTTAGAAATTTACTGTCCCTATCTTCTGAGAGGAGAGGTACTATTTCTGCTTTATTTGTAACATGTCGAGGTGAAGTTAAAGCCGCTACTCGTACGATAATTAGTAATTGGATCAAATCTATTTTGCATGAAGCTGGAGTCAACCACTCCGCAGGGAGCACTAGATCAGCAGTGTCGTCATCCAACTGGATAAATAATTTTCCTATTGATGAAATTCTTTTAAGAGGGAATTGGAGAAGTGAGAATACTTTTCATAATTATTACAGACGGCAATTTACTGGTAATAATGATTCAGTAAGCGATACATCCATAGCTTGCCTTTTTCAGCCGATTTAATAGATAGATTATATTCTTAGGCTAATATATAAATATATATATATATATATAAGTATTTTGATTGTTATGGTTAAAAGGTGCTTATGTAATTATGTACCTAAGCTTAATATAATAAATGTAATCATATACCTAGATGTTTGTTTACATGATTTTTATGGCCATTCACCAGGTGATAACAGACAGGTCTCACAACACCGGAGAGGACGAAGGGACCACAATAGAAGGATTTTACCTGCCATTAAAATCCATATTGTGGTCCAGAAGTCCTCTCCGGGCCTATTAAGGCCTACCTGGTGAGACGCAATGACGAATAATCGCTCGAAATCAAACCGAGCCCTGTTGAATGGGGGTAAAAGAACCGGTTAGTTGGCGCCCGCTGTGAAATTTGTTGCAGGGAAAGTGACGTCACCACAGGAAGGAGTCATCAGATGGGCTATTTGAGGCAAATATTCATCAAAAATCCAATAAACGCTCTCTCACAACACCGGAGAGGACTTCTGGACCACAATATGGATTTTAATGGCAGGTAAAATCCTTCTATTGTCAATCCAAAAGCTTTATCAACTCATCTGCCAGAGAATTTAAAATACAGGACATTAAGGGACGAGAGGCCAATTCGAACTTATGTTTTGTGTGGTTTTTGGTATGATTCCGTCTGATGTCATCTCGCTCGCGCCCATACATGTACTCGTACTTGTACAAAATGCACGTGTATCATTTTAATTTCGGAATGTAAGTTGGAATTGGCCTAAAAGGTAACAACCTCGTTCAGTTTTACGGGATGTTCAATAATTTAGGTAATATTCCCCATTAATCTTATCTGTGTCTGCTACGAACATTGTTTTGTTATTACCACAGGCAACGGACGATGAAATTTAATTTCCCAGGAGACTCGTAAAAGGATTGATCGCTAAACATGTCACTCGTACAACTTGGTTTTTGCAAAATATAAAAAAAACTGTATCCACTGCTCAAGCGTGAGACGCATTCGGAGTTAAAATTATCCTTATACGCCGTGTTTATAAACCGTTAGCTTATCGTTTCTGAATATATTACAGGAATCATATGGATCAGCATATTTATGGCATATGGCACATTCACAGGAAATATTATTCTGTAACGCGCAAGCAAATATTTGTTACAATGTATAAGAATGATAATTTTGTTATAGATTGCAAACATAACATTGCTGCATTAAGAGGGTAGAATAGCTTGTAGAATCTAACGAAATAGCGGTAATTTTTTACGAAATTCCATTTCGATAGAAAACGCTTTCCACTAACTAAATTTAATCTTAACAAACCACTTTGATTTTGATGTCGATCGCTTCAGCATAATTAAATTATATTTTAGATTTATAAGTTTCGCTTTGTTGATTATTTAATTTTTTTTTGATTTGCAAAATTTGAAAAACAGGGAATAGTTACTTATAAACTAAGTATTTCATTGTGTCAATAACACACTAAAAATCATGGATAATGGGAAATATTTAGAAGTGGAAAAACGTTTCGTATATTTCCCTCTTAAGTGAAAAAATTAAACCTGTTCATTGCGTTGTAAGCATGTATTTGTCATTGTGTGTGTAATATACCTACATATTTAAATGAAAACATGATTGTAACTTGAAATATGAAGCCAGGCTGACGCAACTAGGAACAAAATAAGTTTTGTATGGAACTTGTTTCGCAAATCTTTGCCAACGAAGAGAAATAAAACGTCAGTGCTACTGTCAAGTTTACATCAAGTCAACTGTCAGCCTAATTGTTTTGTTTGTTATGAAGGCTTCAATGTTTTGTTCGGGTATTTCGTGCAATTTCTTTATTATTTAGTGAAAATATCGAAAATAGTGAACCGTGATCAGAGTAAAGAACGAGTTTGTTACAATGCCACCGAGAAAACGGTTTACTAAGTGTGAAATATGTGGCAAGCGAGCCACTCGAGAAAATCACGAAAAAAGGGATTTTATGACGAAATTTCCCTTGGATAAAGACCGGTACGTATTGCTTTAGATACTTTTGACCTTATTTTGGTGCAGCAGGCTTTAAACACATCGAAAATTTGATATTTTATATTATTTTTAGTTGTGAACTAGGGATGTACTAAAACTATCGATAATTGTATGTTTATTTGTATATCAGTGTAAGTAATTAAATAAAATATGTGAAATTTCCTGAGAACTTGCATGCAATGTGACACAAAATTAATTCGTCGAAGATTTTCAGTGGAAAATTATCTATCATCTATGCATTAATGGTCATTATTTAACAAATATGATTTGATTTATAGATGCATATTAGCGCTAAATAATCAGTTGATCATCTCATTAGCAAACACTTGGAATATAAACTGTACATAACCAAGGCTGTATGTTTTCAGATGCAGGCAGTGGGTTAAATTTGTTGGGAACGAAGACCTGATACATCTTCCCATAGAAAAGTTACATTTATTGAAACATGTATCTGCAGATCATTTTAAAAATAGTGCTTTTAATAAAAAAAAATTAAGAAAAAAAATAGTGAAGGATTTTATAATTACAATCTGAGTGTAACGAGGTATTCTAAAATAGAATCGTAGCGTAGTGAGGGATTCAAGTGTTAACGCCTATGGGTGGTATTCCACCTATGCAATTTCTTTGTCCAATGTGTATTGCGTCTCACATTTTGATTAATGACAGAGTAAGACGCAATGACATTGGACCAAGAAATTGGATAGGTGGAATACCACCCTAAGGTGGAAATATTTTTGCTACCACGTGATAAATTTACATACTGCTTTTCACATCACCTGTGAGGAAATTATTATGGTACAAATAAATAAATAAATTTAATCAATGGTAATTAAATAATTTAACATAAGAAGTATGCAAAAAGAGGAAAAAAGTGATCCCTCCTAGTAGGGAAAAAAGTGCTACTTTGATCCTTCCTAGTGGTGAATAACAACAAGGTGTTCTAAAAAAAATCGAGTCCACATTAAGACCGACCACGTATTAGTCCACTCATAGAACTATCCACTATATAACATACAACTTAAATGTGGACTCGATCCTAACTTGATTTCGAGTACAAAATTTGTAGACAAGAGTCTATATTTCAACCCTC
Organism: Cydia pomonella; assembly: GCF_033807575.1. Taxonomy (NCBI): domain Eukaryota; kingdom Metazoa; phylum Arthropoda; class Insecta; order Lepidoptera; family Tortricidae; genus Cydia; species Cydia pomonella. Next base: position 20,884,070 of record NC_084706.1, on the reverse strand, counting down.
CCCATTTTATCGATATCGATAAGAAACGCAAGCGTGTAGCGTACTACACTATTTAAATTGCTTATGTTGGTACTATGGTTCTTTGACAGTTCTTTGTCGTACATTTTGGTAATGATTTGCGAAACAAAGGGATTCCACTCGCTAGTATGGAAGTCCCGTCTCTTAAAACGTAGTGATTATATGCTCTTTGGGGTGGATTGTTTTCGCTTTCGATTACGATCATAAGATGGCATATCCTTCAACACGCACGGTTTCTATTGTAACTAGACCCCGGCCGTACAAGTATTTGCATATTATCATTTAAATAAAATGGTTATTTGGATCGCGCTTGTTTAACACGCTCCACTGCTCCAGTGCCCCCCCCCCCTCTTTTAATACTAAAACCCACGTTATGCTAATTTTCCACTTTGTATAATACTTAGCTAAACAGATGGGTAAGGGTGACTATGATATTATTCATATATATGTTGGGGTTAGAGTATTAAAAGGGATAGTTCCGTAAGTGCTTATGGCGTTATTCATAAAGGCGTTACTGGCCTGAAGTAGCTATGAATCGTTTGTCTTTATCTGTCATTGACTTATGCATTTGTAAGAAAGGGATAAAACCATTCACAAGTTTTTAATATGACATTGATGCATCAAAGCGATTTGTTTACATAGGGCTACCGCGAAACACGAAATCGAAATTTCGTTATCTGACCTCTTTATTGCTCGAATATGCAAGAGTGATAGAGAGGCGGATAACGCAATTTAGATGTTCGTGTTTCGTGGTAAGCCGTCATAATGTGGTAGTGGCGCCCTCTACGCAGAATTATGCGTAACATTCCGTATTAGTGATCACTATTTTGGCTGAAAAAGGTTTCAAGGCTAATGCTTAACGTGTTTTAACATGGTGGGTACCAATGGATTTCTCAGACCCAATGAGCAATAACCTTAAAAATAGATTTACTCCAGGCCGAACGGCTAAAAACTTGAAACTGATAGAGAATATAATGCGTCCGAAATCGGATTGCGGCTTGTTATAAAGTTACAGGTTTGTCCTAGCGATCCTACATCTCGCTGTCGACTCTGTGGTCGTACGCATAAGTATGGGTTTCTATTGTTTCCCATAAAGTTTTAAGTCATAATGTATTGTTTGTCCGCATTTTTATTAGTCATAATTTGCTTTTTCTCAGAAACGCGTAACTTATATCGCGTAAATATCTATAGAAACTTAGTAAATAATTCAAATCATTGACTCCTATGAAATTCTAATAACTTTATAATTTTGTCTTACAATAGAAAATAAAAACATGAATAACTAAATGTAACTTATTAAAAACTTAAATTAGATGAGAGATGTTCTTTCATATGTGCATATAGTGATTAATGTAAATTTCTGTATTAATAGCTAAATTCATCAATTAATGACATTGTTTTTGCTCAACTGCACTTTTCATAAACTGCAGTTGTTAGCGACGCGACCAGAAACTTAGATGACGCTAAGATTAGTTAAGTTGAAATACGATTAAGGCTGTATTCGAAATAAAGATTTTATCCGTTAGGTAGGGCAAATATATAATTAGATTGTTATTAGACATAAGAATTATGTAATCGTTAGTTATATCAGGTATTATTCGATATTTAGGTTACGCAAACCCTAAATCCCAAATCCTTATTCGAAGAGCGAGATGAACGAAGGAATAAGAAAATAAAGAAAACTTATTCATTGGTTCATAATTATAGCCAATCACATGCAAATAAAGACAAGGAAAGGTAAAAAACAGCGAGACAGAAAATCTCGATCGTGATTGGTCAGTCAATTTCCCGTACAGAATTCGATTACGCTCAGTTGTACTATGAGACGCACATATTTAGGTTATTATCGCAGTAATTACTTTAATTAGACTAATGAATGTTACGTATAATCGTAGAACGTGAATTGCTTAACACCCTAATATAGGTCATATTATCGTAATCCTAGCTATTAGATAATAGCATGCCGTAAACCGTCGAGAAACGGGCTATTGTTCCGAGTGCGGACGAACAATAGGCTTTGTATTCGTGAAGTAAGCAAGTCGGACAGGTGTTATTGTTTTGTTTCACTGACCTAGAAACCGAGTTAGCGTGTTATGCAATATTTAAGTCAATAATTAGATATTTGTGAGAATTATAGTTATGTAAACGATAACGAGATAACACGATTTAACCCGAACAAAGCCGAATCAAGTAACCGACCAATCAGAGGGCTTGATTCAGAACGAATCGAAACGCGTCTTATCTCCTTATCGTAAGGGTGTTCCTTTTCTACGAAATTCGTATATAAGCGAGGAAGGAACGGAGAGAAATCGTAGTCAGTCGTCGAGTGATCCAGCAACAAGAAGCCTCAAGAAAACCAAGAAGAAGCCAACCGGAAGAGAACCAGAAGCGGTTCAATCGCGTAGTAGGGATTGTAGGAGTATTTTTATACCTTTGTATCGCGTGTAATAAAAGTCAGTTTGTGCGAAACAGTAGTTTATTTAGCTATCTCCTCGCGCATCGTATTCGCTCCTCTTCACGCGGCGACGTAGAGGGCCGTGGTCACGGTCTTGGCAGTAGGAGTGGTGGCGACAGCCCGGTGCCTTCTCCATTGAGCTATCGTCGGCTGATATAGCGCCGCGGGCTGCTATATTTTCCTGGTCCTTCGAGCACCGGATCAACTGTCAGCCCATCAAGACCGTCGAGATCAGCTTCTACTCTGCGTGAAGAACCCCATCGTTTCACATCGTCAAGATGCCGATAATTCGGACCAAGAAGGCTACGTCGGTACAGAGCGACGAAGACAGGCAGCGTTTCCTAGAAGAAGGCGCGGCGGCGGCCCAACATCGTGAGGTTGCCCGCGAACACGCTGAGAGGACTGAGGACGCCGACGCGGAGCGCCCTCCCCTCCCCCCTGGCGAGTCGGCCGACGCGGCAGCGGTCACCCATCGAGCTGCTAGCGCGGAACCGTTAGGCGCAGCGGCTACATTATCGATCGACGACGTCTACCAGAGGCCACCGAGGTCTCCCTCGCAAGATACGATGTTGCTATGGCGAAGGGACCTGAACAAACGCCTGCGACGTCTTGCGAGACCTACACCGATCCCGTTACGTCATTCGAAGACAGTGGTTAAAGACGTTACCACATCGCAACGACCGAAGGATACTCCAAAGGAGGCGAGCACTCCGGGTAGGCACACCCGTGCGCAGTCCGTGTGCTCACAAGCGAGTACCGTCATCGAGGCCAGACTCTCGCAAGCCGAGCTGGAGGCGAGCGAGCGGCTAGCGGAGATTCAGAAGAAGGAGCTGCAGTTAGAAGCCGAGTTAGTGAAGAAGAGGCTGGAAGCCCAGAAGCTGCAAATTCGTGCAGAAGCCAGTGAATCCGACGCGGCATCCGATAGGAGCGAAATCGGACCGCAACACCAGCGCATCCTGACATGGATCGACGAATCGCAGGACAAGACGCTAACCGAGCCCGTCAAGTCCAAGAAGAGGTTAGCCAACGAGCCCCCACCGGATTACGAGACTCCAAGGCGCTCCACGCGGGAAGAGAGGCATATTCGACGTCGCTCACCGAGCCGCGAGGACCGTCGGCGATCGTTATCGCCACCGATCGAGCCACGTACGCCGCACACGGAGCGTACACAGCTCACTCAGGAAGGAACCGTAGCGGAGTCTATGTTGCAGTTATTCGAGAAGATGCAAATGGCGGCTCGACCGGCACCGAAGGATATCTTCGAACTACCTCACTTCTACGGAGATGTGAGTGAGTGGCGAAGTTTCTACAACACGTACACCGAGACGTCGAGAAGATATAAGTTTACCGACTACGAGAACGTCGCTCGACTGCGTATGGCGCTACGCGGGGACGCGAAGACATGTGTGTCACACGTCCTATCGACCGCAACTCGTCCAGATATGATTATACGAATACTGAAAAAGCAGTTTGGTCGGAGTGAAGTATTGCTAGACAGAGCAATCGAAGATTTGCGCAAGCTGCCAGCGTTGGGACCTACAGCGAACGATCTCAACAGCTTCGCAATCAAAATTATGAACATAGTGTCCACTATTATGGATATAGATCGGAGACACTACGCCGACAACCCGTTGCTGATTCGCGAAGTAACGGACCGGTTATCGCCCCATATTCGAAGCAGGTGGTGCGACTACGCACGCAATCATCGTGATACCGACGAACCCGAGATCCTGCAACTTGCTGACTTTCTGATGGAGGAAAGTGAACAAGAAATGGCGTTTTGTCATGCCCGCGCAGCCCCGAGGCGTGCGCAGGTACCGTCAGCAGCACCGAACGCGCGCGCGACCGGCTCTCGTACGAATACATCCGCGCCGCGTTATCCGATTCCCGCTACCACACCCGGAGGTCGATACGCCACAGCACAGAAGGTGACGTATGCGACGCGTCAAGCCAGTACATCGAAGTCGACGTGCCTGTATTGCGGCGGCAATCATTCAACGCCGGAATGTCGCAAGCTAGCCGCACAAAGCATAGGCGCAAGATGGGAGTGGGCAAAGCTCAACCGAATATGCTATAGGTGCATGGACGCGAAGCACCTCAAAATACAGTGCAAGGCGAAAGGGTGCGGTGTGGCAGGCTGTCCGCACGTGCATCATCGTCTGCTCCACGCGGAGACGACGCAGGAGCTCCGTGATAATACCGCGATGGCGATGACTCATGCTACGCAACGAGCGGCCGTAGCGCGAGTTACTACAGCATCGATCGAGCCGACGGCGGCACAAGAGCCGCAATCTACGCAAGTTACGCCACGAGAGGACAACGAACCACGAGTCTACGTGTCATCGACCCCGAACTACAACGTGTTGTTGAAAGTGTTGCCTGTAACGGTAACAGGCCCGCAAGGAACAGCGCATATTTTCGCTTTTATCGACGACGGATCGACATTGTCGATGATCGATCAAGACGTTGCTGATGAGATAGGTGCAGTGGGTCAAGACGAGCCGTTATGTATTCGAGGAATAAGGAATCTCAAGCACGCGTCGATAACACAGACTGTTAAGGCCACCGTGAGACCGGCGAAAGGAGGTACCGAACACGAGATTACCGTCAAGACCGTAGATGGCCTAGGAATCAGGTCACAGTCGCTCAATAAGGAGCAACTACTCAAATATAAACATCTGGCGGACTTAGGCGACGAATGCTACGTCGGAACAGGCGTACCACAGATGTTAATCGGAGGTGATTATAGTCACTTGATTACACCGACGGAAATCAGGCAGGGCGGCGAGAACGAGCCGTGCGCTATGAAAACACCACTAGGTTGGGCGTTTTTCGGTAGAATGCCACGCATCATTCGTACGAACGAGCAAACCGTGTTACACTGCCGTATGGGGAATGAAGATCTCAACGAGCAAGTGAAGAAACATTGGTCGATCGAGGCGTTAGGCGTAACGCAAAAGGAGAACGTGAGTCCGAGCGATCAACGAGCCATCGATATATTTAATAAAACCGTGAGAAAAGTTGGAAATCGCTACGAGGTTGGCCAGCTATGGGCGTCAGACGACGTGAAGCTACCACCGAGCTACGCTATGGCGCGTTCAAGATTACATAGCTTGGAAACGAGAATGCGTCGCGACAAGGACTTCGCAGAGGACTACGAAGCCCAGATTCAGAAGTTGCTGAAAAAAGGATATGCCGAGCGTATTATGGAACCACCGCAAACCGATAAGACTTGGTTTTTGCCGCACTTTAGTGTTTTTAATTTGAATAAAGGCAAAGGAAGAGCCGTATTCGATTGTGCCGCGAAAAGTCAAGGAAATAGTCTGAACGACTATATTTTAGCGGGACCAGACCTGCTAAAAAGCCTGCTGGGTATACTACTGAGGTTTCGCGAATGGAGCTTCGCGGTAGTAGCAGATATACAGGAGATGTTTCTGCAAATCCAGATTCGAGCCGAAGACCAGCAGAGCCAGCTATTCTTGTGGCGAGGTACGAGAAGAGACATGGAGCCGCAAGTCTACAAACTAAACAGAGTTTGTTTCGGAAACGTATCGTCACCGTTTCTCGCGCATTCAGTGCGCAATCGTAACGCAACCGACAACGAGGACAAGTATCCAGAGGCGGTCTACGATATACACAATAATCATTACATGGATGATTATGTGGCGTCCTACAAGACTGAAGACGAGCTACTGAGAGTGTCATCGCAGGTACGAGACTCTCACGCCGAGGGAAACTTTCACCTACGAGGCTACGCGAGCAACAGCGAGCGACTGTTAGCGAGCATCGAGCCAGCGCTTCACGCACAAGAACCGACGCATCTAGGCGAGAAGCAACAGACCGTTCTAGGAATGACTTGGGATCCTAGCACCGATACTCTAGGATACAATACGAAGATGCTGCGCGTACCGGACGCAGTAAAGAATCACGAGCGATCACCGACGAAACGAGAGTTACTCAGCGCGATAATGTCAATTTACGACCCGATGGGACTTATCGCTCAATTCGTGATAAGCGCGAAGATAATATTTCAGCGAGTTTGGTCAAAAGGAACGGATTGGGACGCACCGCTACCATACCAAGAAGCTGAAGACTTTTTTCAGTGGCTGAATGCACTGAAACATGTAGCTACGCTACGCATACCGCGACAGTACGAGACACCGAGAGCTGCTACGAAATATACTCTGCATATTTTCACCGACGCGTCAACGGAAGCATATTGCGCTGCAGCATATTGGCGCATAGAAAACTCAGAGCAAGAGGTTCGAGTAAGTTTAGCAGCGGGCAAAAGCAGAGTTTGTCCACTGAAGGTGCTATCCGTACCGAAATTGGAGCTAACAGCGGCAGTCATCGGAGTACGGTTAGCAGAAACAATCTGCAACGAGCAACGATACGACATCGATGAAGTGATTTATTGGACGGATTCAAGAGTCCTACTAGGATGGATCAAAGACGACGCACGAAATTATAAGCCATTCGTATCACATCGATTAGCCGAGATCACCGAGAAATCGAATCGTCAAGCATGGAGATATGTACCGACCGATCTTAATCCGGCAGACCGTGCTACACGAGGCAAGCCTACAAGGAGGATCGACATACAGGATGATTGGTACAGAGGACCGCAGTTTCTCTACCTAGACGAGGTGGAGTGGCCGAGCCGAGATATTATAGTAAGCCGCACCGAAGATCTCCCTGAAAGGAAGCTGAAAGTCAAGTCAGGAATCGTTTTATCGACTACGACATCGAAAATGGAGCCATCAAGCGTATTACCCGATATACGTCGCTTCAGTAACTACGATCGATTGATTAATTCTACAGCCTACGTGCTACTTTTCATCGATAAGCTGAAATCCAAGAATAGGGGACTACAGCTACAAGTGCAACACATTAAGCGAGCAGAGCATATGTGGATACAGAATAGTCAACGGAGAAGCTTTCCAGACGAAATACGTACTCTGCACATCGGACGCGAAATCGACAGGAAATCGAAGCTATATACGCTAGCACCAGAGTTATGCGACGACGGCGTGCTACGTATGAAAACGAGATTGGGCAACGCTCCAGTACTCTACACGTCACTACATCCGATAATACTGGACGGCAGAGACTCATTCACTCGATTGCTGATTCAGAGAGCCCACAGACGATCAGCGCACATACACAACGAAGCCGTGATAAATCAGTTACGTCAAGATTATTGGATTTTGCATCTACGACCGATAGTGAAAGCTGTAGCGAGAGACTGCGCACTTTGCAAGCTACGTCGAGCTTCACCGCGAGCGCAGCCCTTCGGAGACCTACCCCCCGAGCGACTACAGGCTTATCAACGACCGTTTACCTACACTGCGCAAGACTATCTAGGCCCCATGTACGTGACAATAGGCCGGCGAAGGGAAAAACGCTGGGTCTGTTTATACACATGCCTAGTCACCAGAGCCATCCATCTGGAGAGCGTGCATAGTTTGTCGACGGACAGCGCGCTACTCGCCCTACGACGATTCGCTGCGCGACGAGGATGGCCACACACGATGTACAGCGACAACGCGACATGCTTCAAGGCGGCATCAACGGAGCTACGAGAAGCATATAAGCAGTGGCTACCACAGCTACGTGCTTACGGTCTACATCATCGGATGGAATGGAAGTTCATCCCGCCTGGTAATCCCTCTGCAGGCGGAGCTTGGGAACGCATGGTGCGTACCGTGAAGACGGCAATGGCGTACACATTCCATACAAGAGCACCGCGAACAGAAGTCTTCGAAACACTATTAGCAGAGATCGAGAATATCGTTAATAGAAGACCTCTCACACACGTTAACGTCGACCCGCAATCCGAGGAAAGTCTTACACCGGCACACTTTCTACTACTGCACAACGCAAACCTACCTATGATCGGAGTCTACGAAGAGAACGACAAGAAGCAGTGGAAGGCTGCACAGGCGCTCGCAGACCACTTCTGGCGGCGCTGGACGAAAGAGTACTTCCCACTGTTAGCACCACGTAAATCGTCCGACGAGGGAGGACGACAGATCCAGCCGGGAGACGTGGTCATCATCGCTGAACCCAATGGACCTCGCAGCGTATGGCCCAAAGGAGTCGTCGAGGTCGTCTATCCAGGCCCCGATGGACGGGTCCGCTCCGCAGACGTCAGGACGAGGCACGGGACGCTACGCAGGCCGAGCTGCAGACTGGCGGTCATCGCGTCGCAACCCATGCACCAGGAGTCTTCGACTGCGGGGACAAAATGTTAGCGACGCGACCAGAAACTTAGATGACGCTAAGATTAGTTAAGTTGAAATACGATTAAGGCTGTATTCGAAATAAAGATTTTATCCGTTAGGTAGGGCAAATATATAATTAGATTGTTATTAGACATAAGAATTATGTAATCGTTAGTTATATCAGGTATTATTCGATATTTAGGTTACGCAAACCCTAAATCCCAAATCCTTATTCGAAGAGCGAGATGAACGAAGGAATAAGAAAATAAAGAAAACTTATTCATTGGTTCATAATTATAGCCAATCACATGCAAATAAAGACAAGGAAAGGTAAAAAACAGCGAGACAGAAAATCTCGATCGTGATTGGTCAGTCAATTTCCCGTACAGAATTCGATTACGCTCAGTTGTACTATGAGACGCACATATTTAGGTTATTATCGCAGTAATTACTTTAATTAGACTAATGAATGTTACGTATAATCGTAGAACGTGAATTGCTTAACACCCTAATATAGGTCATATTATCGTAATCCTAGCTATTAGATAATAGCATGCCGTAAACCGTCGAGAAACGGGCTATTGTTCCGAGTGCGGACGAACAATAGGCTTTGTATTCGTGAAGTAAGCAAGTCGGACAGGTGTTATTGTTTTGTTTCACTGACCTAGAAACCGAGTTAGCGTGTTATGCAATATTTAAGTCAATAATTAGATATTTGTGAGAATTATAGTTATGTAAACGATAACGAGATAACACGATTTAACCCGAACAAAGCCGAATCAAGTAACCGACCAATCAGAGGGCTTGATTCAGAACGAATCGAAACGCGTCTTATCTCCTTATCGTAAGGGTGTTCCTTTTCTACGAAATTCGTATATAAGCGAGGAAGGAACGGAGAGAAATCGTAGTCAGTCGTCGAGTGATCCAGCAACAAGAAGCCTCAAGAAAACCAAGAAGAAGCCAACCGGAAGAGAACCAGAAGCGGTTCAATCGCGTAGTAGGGATTGTAGGAGTATTTTTATACCTTTGTATCGCGTGTAATAAAAGTCAGTTTGTGCGAAACAGTAGTTTATTTAGCTATCTCCTCGCGCATCGTATTCGCTCCTCTTCACGCGGCGACGTAGAGGGCCGTGGTCACGGTCTTGGCAGTAGGAGTGGTGGCGACAGCCCGGTGCCTTCTCCATTGAGCTATCGTCGGCTGATATAGCGCCGCGGGCTGCTATAGCAGTATTGATCGTTTAAAACCGATAAATACTGCGGGCATGCGCTCCATACTTATACGAAAATTATTAAATCTCATAATTTTAATTGTCAATCTCTTGCTGGGGGGCCGTGGCCGGGCGCGGGCGGTCGCCCAAACTCAATGATAACATCTTGAGGCGGGCGACCGGGCGGCATAACTTGCCTCCCTAAAGTTTATTTTAGGATAGCTGGTCGCAGTTATCCTTAAATTCAAATGCATACAAACACTCAGTTACACTCAACACACACCAAATAAAAACATTTTACACTCTACACGAAGTGGGGGAGTTTTTAGTTCGTAGGCGGCTGGGCACCATTCCGGACATAACCGTCCGGTACGGGCCGGCGGTATGCATGAGCATTCTCTCCCTCACCGCAAAAAAAATCCTATATTATCTTAAAACCTTAGAAAATCCTGAGAAGTAAACGGTTTCAGATTTATAAGTATTATGACTAATCATAATCTGACAATCATTACATTATGACTATCAATAATTATGTCAAACAAAGTAATCCGACATAAGTGTCTTATCATGTAAACAAATGTGACGTTCCAACAATACGATACGTAATGTCAGATGATCCGTTCATTACTGCGATTATTTATCAAAATCTTATTAGAAATTATATATTTCAGTGGTTATTTTGTTGATTTCGTTACTTTGTGAGATTCTTTAAGTATAGCTACAGCAACATTTTAAGTGATGATTATTGTGTAATTCTAAAGAAAAGTGTGAGAATGTCTTCGAGAAGAAGGATGAATACACTTTTAAAAGCGTTTAAGAGGGGACTAACCCATAGGTATAAATAGTTATTATTTTTAATTATTACATGTTTTAATCAAGGGCAAATGTTATGAAAAAAAAACACACGGAAACTAGGCTACATTTGCAGAGATAAAATTCAACCAAACATTCTTTGAAAAAATGGGTATTTTTGGAAATAACCGCTCCTAAAGAAAAAAAATAATGGTCCACCCCTCTAACTTTTGGACTATGGGTCGAAAAAACGTGAAAATAGTGATAGGTACCATCAAGCGTCAGCAACTAAGGCTTATCGAATGGCCCCTGAGTGATACCCCTGAGACTTCGTTGAGATACCCCGGGGCACTGTTTTGGAACTTCTGAACTAGACCGACGTTAACAAAACAGCGTCATCCTAAGTTTCGAGTCCAGACTAATTTCTAGTTTTGGGCTATCATGCTTTTTATGATAAAAGGTTACGAACTCGACATTGCAACATTTCGAGACTTACAAGGTTACTCGTACAACTTACAACGCAAAGAGCAAGCTTTTAATTTATTTGTTCAATCTTTAAGTTTCAATTTGTAAACATATTTTTGTGAATAAAGGATTTGTATTTGTGTATTCTACGGTTGATGAATTTATTATATAGGTTATCTAGTTAAGCGGGTACAGATAAAGAGTGGAATTTTTATTGGAACAGGATAGCTACCAGATCCCGTGCTGCTACGTCTTAGAAGACCATTCCTAACTTTTTATTATCGTTGATATTTACAGATTATGGAATAATATACACAGTTAGGTTAGCAACAATTACTCCATTGATGATTGATTGATTGACATGATTCCATTAATTTTCTAGTGCAAAGCTTCTTCAAGGTCAACCTGTGTTAGGGCACTAGAAAAGCCATAAATAGAATGAAAATGTGTCTTATACATTTAGTATAAGAAACGTAATAAAAAAAATCACATGCTCTTTTTATGCCAATCAGTCCTATCAAGACCAAAATACATGTCGGCCACCTTGGATTCAAAAATTGCCATATTTTTCGAAATCCGGACTCTCAAAAACAAGAAAACGATAGCCGTGCGATAGCCATAACGACTTTTAAGTAAAAGTAAATGTTCGCCATCACGAATTCTAAAATGATCATAATTTTCTAAATCCGTATCCCCGAAAACCTGCAAATCGATATCCATTATGACTTTTGCGAAATATTTTCATGATAAAGTACAGTCAGCTACAGAGATAACTGATCCCCTCTGTATAGAAGTTTGTTTGCAGGAGAGGTCAACTATCTTTGCAGCTGACTGTACATGTTAGTACTCAGCCCTTTTTAGCAATATTTTTTTCGTGATTTTCCGTATTTATTTTGCTATTTTCCTCGGGGCATCGGGGAAAAATAAACCAAGAGGAACAGGTAACCAGGTTCACGTGTTTCCTTTGGCCACATTCATAGCTACTTTTCTATTAACTTGTGTGATAAAAATATTGCTTATACCTCTATGCATCATCATATCAGCCTTTTATCACCCACTGCTGAGCATAGGCCTTCGAGTATGCCACTTGTCCCATTCCTGACCTAATCGCAATACAGTGTAAAATCCACAGGAGTAGTAACTATTATTTAAAAATCTGTGCCCCAACATGCAATACATCGGTTCCTACTTTAAGCGTGCTAAAACTTTCAGTGCCAAGAGACAACCACCAAACTCACATTTCATCCTGCGGAAGATTCAGAGTGATGCTTCCTTGAGCCTCATCGCCGTACTTCAAGAAGCCGAACAGGCCCACCACACCATACAGCGTAGCTACGAAGACCATGGTCACGTTCAGTACCCCAGGGCACCCGAGGAAGCGCTTCGGGTTCGCCATCTCGTTCTCTATGGGCATGACCACGTTGATGCCCTCCATCGCGAAGATGGCTGTGCTGAAACAATGGAGGCATTAAGTTTAGGTATAGACGAATGAAACAAGAACACTAACGATGTTTGTACAAAATCGTGTGTCTTAAATATTCAGCGCCATCTATTGAACAGAAGTTGAATTATTTTTGACAAGAGTCTAAGCGCCGGATAACTAGATCGAGTTCGGGTAACTAGAACTAGATCTGAGACCTCTGAGCTAGTTTGGAGATTGTATTCTGTTTAAAGAATAGTACATTAACAAACGGCCATACATTATGTAATATTTTGGTCTTCACTTTGAAGGGTTTAAGTTAAGACGCCTGGCATTCATTCTTTGATAAGGAAGAAACTACCTCTCACATCGAATGATTGTCCCTATGGTAGTTCCTTGAGGTCCTATTTGGGTGGGTTTAACTTAATTGCTTTTTACCAATTTGCTACATAACCGTGCGCTAAAAACGCGTCTGCATTCCCATCTACATTTGTTTTCGTTAAATGATTGTCAGTGCATGCAAAAATGCAACACGCAAACAGACCCATAGACATACAGACCCATATCGCTCATTCCTGTAGTACGAGTATCTGAAGTTTTCGACCGTTTGTTGAGTGTAAGACTGATGCAGCATTTTACCTCAAATAACCTTTTAAATGGGTAACAATACGCCTATCAGGCGGGCTGGACAACGAGGGATGCGAGGTGTATTTTGGGACCATTTGGTAACACTAAGGTACGCGGCTTTTGCGTACGGTCAGAATGCCTTATACCAAATATACCTGAACCTACTATCAATTTCGAAATATCAATATAACATTTCAACAGTGAATTCCGTGAATATCGACTAGAGCTTCGCAGATTGAATTTCAGCGGTGAGAAATACTAAGGAAAAATACATACTGGTTCCTTTTTTGTGGAAGATCCCATCCGTTTTAATGGCGATATTTTATTAATTCCTAAAACATTAAATTTAAAATAGTCCTGCCGCTATCCTTAACATTCTAATATTTCACGGGTTCATGATTTAAAGAGATCCTTAACCCTTATGTAAATAAAGCCTTTTTCATTTAAACGCTGTGTTATAGAATTTAATAACTACTTATTTGTATGTATAGTTCTCTTGTTTGGAAGAACTTCTGTGGGCAAATATTTTCTATAACGTTAATATCCGGAGAGCAAAATGTGAACTTAGTTCGTTTGAAAGGGTGGTTTTGAGCGGACGTTCATTTTTGATTTTGTCTTTATTGCGGTGGGTTTAGGCAACAGACTTTTTGAAAAATCATATCAAGCGCACCAATAAGTGCGGGCGAGATGTCTCAAGATGTCTTCGTGTTATTTTTAGGTATTGTCCGCATTCGCACTTGGAACTCAATCACGTTTACGACTGTTGTGGATTAAAATTGCCACATATTTATACATTACTTTGAACTAGATGCTGAATTGCTCGCTAGATGTAAGTATATGACATCTCGTTTTCAAAACAATGGCATCTAGACGTATCCAAGTTTAATTTAATAAAGTGAACTTTAAAGAGAAGTCCTAAAGTGCGTAATTTGAAACAGCCAGTACCCCTAGTGTAAATAAATTCGATTTCGAAACGTGACGTACGCGTTTGCGTTTAGTCTCATTTTGTATTGGATTTAGAAAGAGCGCGCCAAGCGGGACGTTTTGGAAACTCAAAATCCTATACAAAATGAGACTTAACGCAAACGCGTTCGTCACGTTATGATGTCCATTAAATTTACACTAGGGGTACAGATGCAAACAAGACGTTGATGACAACAAGATGTTTTAAATTAGGGCTGTGCCTAATTTTATTTATATCTAAGACCAAACAAACTCGACTAAGTAGTCTCTAGTCTATTATCTTGTCACGAAAGTAACTTAATTACTTGCCTTTTTGTCGAGAGTCCCAGAATCTAATTAATTAAAGTGTCAAAATGGGTCTCTACGTGTTAGCTTTGGCTCCGCACACATGGTTCTGTGAACGGGAAAACATCGTAATTAAATCTAAAAATAAAACGAAAACAAGTAAATCTAAACTGACGAAGTTACTGGCTGCCTTTGCCTGATACGTTGAGCGAGGATCCTTGCAAGTCTTTGGTATCCTGTGATGTCTTCAAGTATCTGATACAGGTCTTTAAAAGGCTTAGAGCGCCGGGCCACATGGACTATGTCGCTCGAGGGGCGTAGGCTCGGCGCCGTGTTCATTTTTCTACTTCAGCTTTTACACAAGTTGATGCTATTTGAGGTTATAACTTAATTGTACTCAGGATTTGCTTAAGGATCTGGATAAGGATAGAGGTCTCTTATTTAAAGATGATTCTAGTTGCTGGTATATTAAACCGTACATATTTTTCGGAGAAACATACAAACGCAAATTCAAAGCGTGAGTTGGACTTAAGGAAAATAAAACAAAACAAACCCCCGAGGCGCGAATCCGAATAGTAATTGGCCGGTTTTTTAATACTATTTGCAATACGGCAGAAACCCTTTAAATATAGTTGTCTAAAGCTATTATAGTATTTACGTTCCTTTTACCGGAAACCGACTCTGGTTCAGCAGTTTGTTAATGTTATCATTTTGATTTGATCATGATGTGTCATTAGGCATCTCATGCGCATCGATAAGTGTGAGCGAGATGCCTGATGACACGACTCAAATTGCCCGCGAATATTGGTGCCGTGTGCGCGAAATGGAATCTCGCTGGGACTATAGAGACCGTGCGCGTTGGAGGGTCTGCCATCTTGTGACCTGAATCGGAACCATAAACATGTACATTTACACGTCACGTGTTTTCTTGTGCATAGTAAGTGCTGCCTCGCGCCAAAAATCTGACGGCTCCTGTGCTGCCTCCTACAGCTCATATTGGCGCGCGTGAGATGCCAAAGCGCCATCAATAACAAATTGTCAAATCAAAAGCAGCCGCAATTACGACAACAAATAACACAATCTCACCTTAAAAACAGGGGCCATCGGGTGACCCCAGCTGTCAATTTTTCCGGCCCTACGCTCGGTATGCCCTGGAACGTGTAGTAGCAAGTGATAAGGAAGGTCAGAAGGAGACAGATATTGGCTAAGAGGGAGAAAGGGACCAGGAACTTGAGATGACGAATCTGGGAGGTCAGGATGAGCGGGAGTAGGAGGAAACCGCAGTAGGTTTTGACAGAGTACAGGTGAGATGGGTAGAAGTGGTCGCATATCTGCAAAAAGAAGAAAATAGTCTTAGAGCCTGGATCATAATGTCCAAGTAAAGTCCTTTATAAGCTACTTGCCACTTATCTGACAAATAAAGTCATCGTTGGCGTTTCACAATCTTCAAATAAGCTTAACTGGTAGATAAAGTGCCAAGTTGTGCAGGAAGTTTTATCTGGCAGTTAATTTATTTATCAATTAGCTATCCAATACTTTGCTTGGACATTGTGAAACAGGCCCTTAGACGGCTAAAGTGGCCAAATATGTGTGTACACATCCTTATTTCTGTACTAACAAAAGTGTCGTATCTATTTGATGCTGAACGTACTAGCCACATTCATTATAAGCTAAATTATAAGCTTATAATTAAATGATAGCTTATTCATTATAAGCTAAATAGCGGCAAAAGTCAACAGACCTAAACTATCCGTTATTTTCATAACGGTGAGATTGGCATGGTAACTGCAGCATTTACTGTTTCAACAATACGGTTTCGGCGTTAACGACGGAGCTACCACTGTCATTTCCCTTATAAACAACAACAACAAACCAACAAATTATTTAAGTATCGATCGATGTATTAATTTACTAATAAGTTTTGTTGTCATAGTTCAGTATAAAATAACGTGACACGTTGTAATAAACTTAGTGCTAACCATCAATTGTTTGTTAATCTGTTGCTATCGGTGGGAACCTATAATTGGCTCTTTGTTATTTACATATATAACTATTGTGCGATTGATAGCTGTTGCCTCCTTATAATAAAACCTCCTTTTCCAGAAATCAGGCTTTGATAATGTGTGATAAAATTACTTACATCCTTGAGTGAGGAGGCGATGAAAATTACGTACACACTCGTTCCACCCAAGCAAACCCCTGCCATAGCGAAGTCAGCAAAGTGTCTGTAAAACCAAATAATTATATGTAAATAATAACAGTTAAATGATTCAGGCACACTGCTGGGCTCCTCTCATGCGCGTAAGGGCTTGGCTTGGCCTATCGGCCCAATGCGGGCTTGGGACTTTACATCCATCTTTGAATTTCTTCGCAGATGTAAAGCCCGACCAGAAATATATGATCATTGTCAGAGGGCGCTGTTATTCTCATGTATAGGGTGACAGTTCAGTTTAGTATGAAAAATTTAGTTCCAATAAAATAACGCAATATGGCGCGTGATCATAATTTGGTCACGCTTTATGTAGGTTTCCTTACGATGTTTTCCTACTCGTTAGTCTACTCTACAAACTGAAAGTTATTATCAAAAAGAGGGGGAAAAGTAGACATTTTATGTTTCCCCAATATCTCAAAAAGTATCAATATTTAAGAAATCTAAATTAATATTATTAAAAAAGGAGGATATTTCCAATAGAAAAGTCTACACTTACATAACTGTATTTTCATTATTTGTACTTTTTATTCAACGCTGAAAATAGGTATCCGCCCGTGATTTTGGGTATGGGCTCGCCGCTTCAAAAGCAAGTACGTCACATTGAATATTTTTTTAAAGGTATTAATTGTCTATGTACAATTTTTAATAAGTTATGGCGCATTTTGAACACTTAAGAGAATCTATTACCGTTAGAAAAACTACTTAAAGATTATCTTTCAAAAAGTGAGGAAATTGTTATTTAACAAAATTTTCTCGAACTTCTTTCTTAATTGTAAACAAAAAAATATATAAAAATAAATATTTAAATTATTTTTGCTTCGTGTTAGACTTCTTATATGTATATATGCTAAACAAGATCACGTTATAAATTTTTTGAAATAATTAATTTTATTAAAGTTTGGTTATAATATATTTCTATATTTTACCATTGTACCTACCTTGATTTTTAATCTATTGTTAGTTTTTACCATTACGCTTAAATCTATTTTAAACAAAGTATTATTATATTTTATGACGTGGTCTTGTTAAGTACGTATATAAGAAGGGCTTCACGAAGCGAAATATATTAACGCCAAACATAAAAAAAAAATAGATTTACAATAAACACAAAAGTTGGAGAAAAATGTGCTACTTAATAATTGCCTAACTTGATGAAAAAATAACTTAGATGAAAAAATAAATTTCTAAGAGTATAACATTTTATGATATGTTTAAAATACACCATATTTGTTCCAAAATAATATTTAATATCACGTACTTGCTTTTTCACGCCGAACACGTATCCCGAAAATGAGACGCGGAGGGCTATGTTCAGCGTTGAATAAAAAGTATAAATAATGGACATACAGTTCTGCAAGTGAATATTTACTTAAATATTAATACTTTTTGAAAAAAGAAAGGAAATGTTTTCTTTTTTCCGCCTTTTTTGCTACATTTTTTGAATTTTTTGTGTGTTGATAAACGCTTCGAATATATTTTTCTATACGAGCGGCCAAGTGCGAGTCGGACTCGCCCATGAAGGGTTCCGTACCATTTATGACGTATTAATAGTTTCAACATTCTGTTATTTTAGAAGTTACAGGGGACACACACACACACACACACATTTTACCACTTTGGAAGTGTCTCTCGCGCAAACTGTTCAGTTTAGAAAAAAATTATATTAGAAACCTCAATATCATTTTTCAAGATCTATCCATAGATACTCCACACGTATGGGTTTGATGAAAAAAAAAATTGAGTGTCAGTTCTAAGTATGGAGAACCCCAAAATTTGTTTTTTTTTCTATTTTTGTGTGAAAATCTTAATGCGGTTTACAGAATACATCTACTTACCAAGTTTCAACAGTATAGTTCTTATAGTTTCGGAAAAAAGTGGCTGTGACATAAACGGACAGACAAACGGACATAACGAATCCATAAGGGTTCCGTTTTTTGCCAGTTGGCTACGGAACCCTAACAATAGTAAATGACCACCAAAATTTTAATTTCGTTTCTGTAACGGTCACAGTTCTAATCTAACCTAACGCACTTTTCTAGTAGCATTATGTTTCTGTAAGGGTCGCAGTTCTAACCTAAACTAACCCACTTTTCTAGTAGCATTTCTTTTCTGTAATGGTCGCAGTTCTAACCTAACCTAACCCATTTTACTTTATTTGGTAATACGTATAAATTTTTAATCATAGTGGTTTATTTACTTAGATGAAAATATCAATAATAATTTTGTCTTCACGATTTGGTGATCATTAATTATATTTGGTGGTCATTGAACAGCTGATGCTTTTGTAATTTTCGCCCTTATTTTTTTGGTGTTTAGTAATGTTTTTTGGTAAGAGCGATTTTTTATTGAGGGTGTCTAAGTTTTTTTTTTTGGTGGTCATTACAGTAGTAGCCGCTGTTCACGACCCAAATTTGTTTCTAAAAAAAAATCTGTGCAGTTCACAACTAAAGCACATTGAACAAATGGTAAAGTAAATAAAAGCCATGCGTATTAAGCGATAAGATGTCCTTTATAACGGATAAAATCCATTTAAGGGTTACGTTTGTGTATGGAATTGACTAATTAAGAAAGAAATATGAGTCGCGGAATCAGATTATTTACAAATGTTGTCTCACCTTATATGTGTAGAAAATCTCCTAATCATCTTTGGACCATGTTTAAAAGCTTTTTCACACGTCTCGGCGTAGCTCAACGAAGCTACTCTGCTTTCTTCACACAGTGCTCGTGACGTAGATACCTTTAAATTATATATGTTAGAATAAAAATAACTACTTAGTCAGAAAAACAACTGACTGACGTCAAGTTAACTACCGAAACATAAAACATTTTTCTTTTCTATAAATTGTACCTTGACGCAATCCGCGCGTAACAAGGAGACATTTCTCTAACAGGGGTTAATCCATATATCCTTCCTGTAGACCTCGCGTTAAGCTTAGAAAATGTTAAAGTGATAAATAATTAGTTCGTTGACTGGTTATTACCGTGAACTCACAACGGTCTTAGGCACAATAGATCCTATTGGTGTTTAATTAAAATGAATACTAAAACTAGGTACACAAAAAATCTGTTTTAATTATAGAATTTGATGACAAAATATCACGAGATGCGGTTAAGAATGCGACTTGTATAGGAGAACATCCGGACATACACAGGATAAGATGATATGATGAATACGACTATACTATACTCACTAATATGTGGACGCAGTGTGTAGCGATAAGTGCGACTAGGGCTGTGCCGAAGACGCCGGGAATTATGCCAATGTGTTTAAATGCGGCCGGCATCGCCAGCAGCCCTGAGCCCAGCGAGGACTTTAGAAGATGGAAGAAAGATCCAACAGTCCTGTAAAATAGATGATTGGTAACTTAGAATTGTCATCTGGCCTTCCTTGATAGCGTTCCGCCACAGTTCCCTGTTTTTTGCGATTTTCTACCTGATAGTAAATGAGGTCAGGTCTCGCTACGAACGAAACTACGAACATGTTATGCTATTTCAGTCAGTCTTAGTACAACAAGTACTGAGCTTCACTGAAGTAGGTTGACAAACACAAACGTTTCCGAGAAAATACGATGGCAAAGGATTATTCGCTGCATCTGTACAGTACCCCTTTTTAAATATTATTACGATGCCTCTCCACTTTTGCAGCTACTAAGCTGAACTCATATCTAAAGTTAATAGATAGACAAATTCATCAATCAAAATTCTACTTCAGGCTAGGTACTTTATATGTGCGTGCTTTGCGTCTATAGTTCGTGTCATTCACGATAATATGCCAATAGGAGTAAAAGCACATGTTTTCGTGAATGACACGATCTATATAAGATTACGTAGGCGTAGCTGCGTTGGGGAATACACGTGTATTCTAAAAGTGGTTTACCTTGCCTTATCAAAGAAATGTTTCTTCCCACGTGAGTAAAATGAACATAATTTTGAAACTCGGCACGTAACCAAAATTTGTCTTCCATAACGCCTTCAGGACATACGTAAGTTATTTACATAGGTCACTCTGTTCTTAGGATGGGCTCTTTAGAAATCACATAACATAAAGAGATAATTTGTATAATTATGATTGATTTTGATTTTGATTTTTTTTTTATTTTAAAATGAAGCATATAAGTATTGTACGACTGTTTGCAGTTACTTACTTACTTACTTACTACTGTGGCGCAGCGACCCAAAGTCGATCTTGGCCTCCGACACCAATGAACGCCATGCTTCTCTGTCCAAAACCGTTTCCGTCCAGTCGACGACGCCGAGTTCGCTAAGGTCTTTTTGCACTTCATCTCTCCTGCTGTCATTTGGACCTCCAGAGTACGCCCTCCTTCTCTCCTCTTTTCTCCTTTTTTCCTCTTGCAGTTAGTAGTACTAATTTAATCGCTTTCATACTTAATGTACGGATGGTCATAGAGAAGCATTTCATATAATCTACGTCAATATTATACATGTTATGGGTAATGTTAGAAGTATACTAGTGTATAATAGTGTTTCATCTTTAAGATTAGTTACTAAAATTTTATTATTCTTTGCCACGTCATAGTCCCGCATATTCGTTGCGCTTAGGGTTTCTGGTTTCGCGAGCTTTTTTATTTCTCGAGGCACGGGAATTCTTGAGCAGGATTTCTCGAGTTTCTCGAGTATTTTGAAAAAAATTGAAAGTTTCAATAAAACCCATGTTATTTTAAATTCTTTCATAATATGAATAATCAAACAAACATTAAATTTTTTGTTACTATAAATTGCACTTAATAATCAATAATTCAATAACCAGCAAAAAACTATTGGTGCAGGCGTACGTGCCGGCTATGCGATATGCTATAGTGTATTTCTTTACATATTTAACAAAATGTTATCAAACCACAATATCTGGGGGCACGGTAGTGCTCCGCATAGACTAGCCAAGTGAAACACAAGGGCACTACCTACCTTTTCTCGAAGCGCTTCGTCGTTGGACTATAGCAAATAAACAAAATTCTGGGGATATGATGTTATTAGTGGAGTTATTAAACATAGAAAGTTTCAATTCCATAGCTCTTATATTTTCAATATTATTGATATCTAAAAAAAAACGATTTCATCACACATTCACTACGAAATACTCAGCGAAACGGCCAAGCCACATAATTTTGTCTAAGGTGTAGAGTTTGTGAAGTTAGGGCTTGTAATGTTAGATAGAAGCTTGTCTCTATAACTTTTTGACAGGGTAAGCCTTATGGTTTAGGCAAAAGTCAATTAATTGAACTTGACGTGACAAATTTAAAGAAGTTTTAGTATGTAATATTAATACTTACTTAACCTAACAATAAAGCTGCTAAAATCTCGAGGCATTGAGATTTTTTCCCCGTCTCGACGAAGGACAAATTTCTCGCCTCGAGGATTCTCGAGCAGAAACACTAGTTGCACTTGATCCCGTAGTTGAGGACATTTGTATACTTGTACAAACTTTTTCCATTTATATCCACCTACATCGCAACTAGAATTTTTGGATTTGGACAGAACATAATGGTAACAAGATATTTGTATGCCGTATTTTCCTTTCAAAGTTTTTTTGTTTCCTATTTATTTTTAATCTTGTGTTTGGAAATAAAATGTTGTTGAGGAAATATTGTTTCGTTTCTTTTTTTTATGTTTCACGAGAAAGTATTGTCACGTTTCAGATTTTATTCTTATTTTGTTTCAATTATTTTTCTTACGTGATGTCAGACTGATTCGTTTCTTACTAAATAATAAATACATAAGTACAATATAACTAGGTGACTCCATTTGACCTGTTTTGTCCGTAAGCTAGTTACAATACACATCTTTGTTACCATACAGGGTGTAACAAAAAGGGTTATTCCCACTAGTTACCTCTAAGTTGTTAACAGTGGTAACTACTGGGAATTTGTTTCCCACCTTTTACCACTGGTAACTACTGGGAAAAAAATCCCTGTAATTACTACCAACTCGGTTCGGTGGTGGTGGTAACAACTTGGTGGTAACTAGTGGGGATACGTACAAGGCCGGGCATATTCAGTATCGTGTTCGGATCAGGAAAAAGTAGACGAATTTTTTTACACAGAAAAATTAACTCCTTCGTATGGAGGGTTAGCCGACTCGAACGATCGATGGATTTTTTTCTCATCCAAATTTAGTTCTTCTACTTTTCCTATTCAGAAAACGATATCGGATATCGATACCTTTTGCTTTTGCGGATAAGCCGGATTTTGTTAGACCTTGTTGAAATAAGGATATGTGTTCCGATATATTTGGCTACTTTAGCCGTCGCTATCTATTTGATACCTACTGAATACGTGTATGTGTTAGTATTTAGTACTTACGAAGTAGGGTGAGTTACATTTCTGTGCGCAAACGGGTCATATTTGCTGTCTCTTCCCAACTGGTCCTCTCGTGCCAATGTGATTGTCGACCGAGTCTGGTATTCACTATAACAAGAAAAACGATATTTAATGAAAAAAAAATGAAAATGACAATTATGTTTTACACTAAACTCTAACTTTAATAAATAATCAGGATTTTGCGAGTCCGTCTGGGAAATCATTCCTGCTACTACTCTAAATCTATCCTCCGCCCTGTCACTGACCCAATCCTTCAACCTCACAGCACATCAACCCCTGATCACTGAAACCCTTGACCCTAAACCACCAAACCTTCAACCGCCATTCCTCGACCCCTCAACCCCAGACCATTTAAATCCTAATCCTTACCCCCAATTCCTCAACTTCCAACCCCCGACTACTCATCTCCTACCCCCGATTCCTCAACTCCCAAGCCCTCAGTCCCCGACCCATCAACTCACCGCCTCCTCAACCCCGTAACCTCTCAAACCCTGACTCAAGCCCCAACCTCAGACCCCCGTCTACCTTCACCACCACCGTCACATCTCACAAACCTCTCACACCTACCCCTCACCTCTTGTATCCAACATTACCTGCATACGAAATAATAATATATCCAATAATAAGAGGGAAGATCCACATATCACCCGTTGTCTTCATAATCAGTAAGTAGGCTTACCACGAGTTTGACATTGACATATTAGCTAGCGTAACTTACTATGCATCTCGCTCGTACTGGCATCCTATTAGTGCGAGCGAGATGTATAGAAAGTAAGTTACGAATACGTCAGCTAATATGAAGAGTCAAACTCGTGTGTTGTACTACCTCAAATTGGTATTTTGCAGCAGGAAAATGCTTGAGTTGCTTCAAAATACAGTCGAATCACTAGTTCTCTCAATTCCTCGTGGATTACATCATCAGATCAGAACTAAAAATATTATTGGACCACCTTGGAGTTAACTCCTTTCATACAAAAAAAGAATTACTCAAATCGGACTACGGGTGTTGTAGTAATCGGTGAACATACTACATTAAAAAAAAACATCATCATTATCATCAAAAACTGATCATCATCACGTGTACTTCATCAAATTAATGTTTCTTGAGAGAAAATGCTCGATTTGCTTAAGAAAACAAATCACCATACACGTGCCTAAAAAAATGAGGAGTTCCCTCAATTCCTTATGGATCCCATCATTAGATCAGAACCAAATTAAAATGGGACCAACTTGGAAGTAACTCCTTAAAAAAAAAAGAATGACTCAAATATGACCATAGGTGTCGGCGTAATAGGTGAACGTACATAAAAAAATAGTCGTAACCGAATACAAAACCTCCTCCTTCTATGAAATTGAAGTCGGTTAAAAATCACCTCCCAGATGCCATCCGAATGACCTTCAATTTTTTTTCATAAATTGGTCACGCACAGAATTTGAAACATTTTCTTTTTGTGCCCGATAGTTAACAGCTTGTATGCAGATAAATGATTTTATCATACAGGACCGTAGAGAAAGAGTACCCGGGATTAAATCAGAAAATAAGGCTTATATTTCTTAATTTTAGTATATCAATAGAAGAGACGTGTATCTGATTGTTATGTGTGAGCCAGCTATATTTAGGGCTTAAGATAAACATATTCTCATTCTCACCTACATGTTGATAAAAACAACGATAACATAATAAATTATTTTGAATGTAAAGGTGCTATTTAGATAACAGAGAAGGTTTGTTTGACTTGATTAAATTGTAAGTCCGGACAAGGCCATTGTATGGTACCTTTTATAGAAAGCGACGCCGCCGACAGATATCAACTTTAATTATGCAGTTTAAATGCAACAGTTAAGGTGACATCGCAGGATAACTGCAGCAGCATTGCCGACCGGTCTGGCCTAGTGGGCACTGACCCTGCCTATGAAGCCAATGGTTCCGGGTTCAAATCCTGGTAAGGGCATTTATTTATGTGATGAGCATAGATATTTGTTTCTGAGTCGAGACTGTATGTATTATATATATCGTTGTCTAAGTACCTACAACACAAGCGTTAATTGAGCTTTCTGTGGGACTTGGTCAATTTGTGTAATAATGTCCTTTTAATATTCATTTATTATTTTAATTATTACTGTTGCAACGTTTGTGCTGATGCATTGATGCGAGCGATATTGCTCGTTCGAAAACAATATGTGATAATGCTTTTTAAAATTAAATCAACATTTTGTGAATTCTTCTGTTTTCGTGCAATGAAGTTTTAAATATACGGTTCGTAAGTTTTAATTATATAATTTTTAAGAAAAAAAAAACCGACTTCATTGAGGGAGACCGGTGAAAGAACGATTATTGTTGATTTGAGATTTCATACAATGAAATTAAAAAGACAGCGTCCTACGCCTAATTATGTAGAAAAGGAGGTAACATGTTTTTTTTATGCCACTGCACCCACCTTGACACATTTCAGATTTGCCCTATGGTTAACTGCTAAAATACCTACCCGCAATAGGGTATTCGACTGTATTTAAGATAAATTATTTCAAACCATGCATGAAATAAAGCACCAGATAATTATTAAAAAAACTAAATAGGATAGAAATATAAAAATGTGCCTTGAAAACCTAACTGCTTGGCAAAGAGAACAAATTGCCAAACGTGAACTATGCATCATTGAAGAGTTCCGTTCTGTTCATCATCAGCAATTCCACTTCATCAAATGTCACTTCTACAAATGTAAATACTTGATTTGTTAATGAAAATACTAATCACTGTATATAATTATAAATATAAATATAAGAGAATAGAGACTGCACGATCCCACAGTCAAACCGTGTAAACTGTTTTGTGGGACTCCGTACCTGTTTGAGATGTATGATTTTATGTTAATAATAAATAAATAATAATAAAAATAATAATATATGCCTTTAACATTTGAGGAGTTCCCTCGAGTCCTCATGGACCCCATCGTCAGAACTCGAACTTGACAAAAATTTGTCTTGAAAATCTAATTTGCTTAACAAACACAGCGAAGAGGACAAATCGCCAAACGTGTTCTATGCGTCGTTGAAGAGTACCATTCTGATCATCATCAGCAGTTCCACTTCATCAAATGTCACTTTTTTAAATGTAAATGCTTGATTTGTCAAAGAAAATACAAAAATCACTATATGTATGCCTTTCATATTTGAAGAGTTCCCTCGATTCCTCATGGATCCCATCATCAGAACTGAGTTTTGACAAAAACGAGACCAATCTGTAAATATATACATTCAAACAAAAAAATAATTTTCAAAATCGGTTCAGAGATGACGGAGTGATGGAGTAACAAACATTAAAAAAAAAACAAAATAATAAAAAAAAACATACAACCGAATTGATAACCTCCTCTTTTGAAATCTTGAAGTCGGTTAAAAATGTAAGGTTTAAAATTGAATACCTTGACTGTACCCATGTAGTTTTACTACAATCTCTGCTCTATATTGATATCTTTTTAGATATTTGGGATTTAATGTTACAAGATTTCAACTTCTTAATCATCAATCATGGAACATTTAAAAGAAAATTCGGAGTGTTTTTGATATTTCACCGACACCAGTAAAATTTCAACCGCTTTAAAAGTTTAATGTCCAATTAGTCCTTTATGTTTTCTTTGTATTTAATAAAAGCTACTGCAATTGGTTTCAATATTATTAACCAATAAAAACTGGTTTTTTGCTCCAGTCAAATGAATGGCGCCATGCCATTCATTTTCAAAATAACAAATATCAGTGAAAAATTAAACTTAAGCAGCTCTTTGGTTCTTGTTTATGGTAAATGTTGCCAGCGATTAAAAACGGATTCCATTACTGGTGCCTGTTCCATTATACGGGTGTAGGAAAAATATTGTATGCAACGTTGTATAAGTAGGTCAAAGAATGCTCGTGGCGTATTCCTTTACAATGTTCGCCTACGCCTTCGGCTCCGGCTCACATTGTAACTCACGCCACTTGCCTTTTTTGACCCTTCTTATACAACTGTTGCATAAAATACTATTACTGATAGTTGTCATTTTTAAATAATTCAATAATAATTATTTCGTATTGATGTTTTGATATTTTGTATGACATTTTGTAATTCATCTTTTATTATAGTTTATAGAATTGACGCATGTTAGATTAAGTATTAGATATAGTCAATATTCAGACACAATTGTAATATTGTTAATGAATAAATAATAATAATAATAGTTTACTATATATTCAGCCCGTAAATTATTGCAGGTGACTAAATAAACACCTGTATTTTGGGCTGTTTACACATTGATTAGTGTTTATTGCAAGTTAATACGTCTGCCACTTAACGCAAGAGTCAAATTTGCTATGAAATGATGACATGACTTACGTCAAATTAGGTCCACTAACTAAATACTACATAACAGGTGGCATGAGTGATATATAAAGGAATTTCATACTGCCTACACACCTAGGACTGTAAAGCAACCTTATTTTATTTTTTAACGTCAAATTGTGACACAACGTCTTGGTATCCAACCATCAACTAGCTTCAGTTAGCTTGGAACGGTGATTTGTTGTGCATATTTGTTGCTAAGCAACGGCGGTGGCGCGGCGCATGGCGCTGGCGCGCCGACTTACGCGCGTAAGGTTGTACACCGCTGGTAGAGTGGCGAGCCGAGTAGGTCGCCACAAAACAAATTGACTACAATTTTTTGTTTTAATTGCAAGTTTGAGAAAAGCACTATACTTATCTCGGCGAGAAACGGGGTTGCCGGCCGCGTATCTCTATCCAGCTTCGCTAAGCTCAGCCGTATATATCTACTGGGCCTGACACCCAACGTTTCCCGGCCTCTATAGTAATGTACTATTTCCTAATATTTGTAATTTACATGAGATAAATCAGTCCGGTCAGTCGGATGATCCTTGGAGAAACCTGCTAGAAAGTGCTCTATGGTTTTAAGTTCTTTTTGGTTTACAGTTGTAGCGTCTCCTTTTACTGACAACGTCGTGTCACAAAATTGTAACAGATACCGTTAGTAAGTTGCAGTACATCATCGCGCTTACGGAACTCCGTTTGTCAATTACTATATACACAATTTCTAACCAACTCACAGTGGACTTCGGTTCCTAGCCATAACACCCACCTGCAGTAGCAGCATGGTTTAATTTTTATCGTTTGTCACTATTCCCGTCACTTTCGCACTTATATACTTGTTACAGGTATGGTGACAAATGATAAAGAGTCGACCATCTTAGCCCTACTGGAGAGAGTACTCGGTTCCGTTTCTATCTTCTCACACAGTTTTCGTTTGAACAATAAACATGTACAGTTTTACCTATCGTATCCGATATCGGTTCGAGCAATATCAAAACGCTTTTAAGGTGGTTCTCACATTGGATGCCGATACGCACGCCGCTGCGGTGTTCGGGTGGGACATCATCATCATATCAGCTTTTTATCGCCCACTGCTGAGCATAGACCTCTCTTCGAGTACGCCATTTATCCCAGTCCTCAGCCAATCTCATCCAGAAGTGACCCACAATCTTCCGAATGTCGTTCACCCAACGAGCTAACAGACGCCAGGACTCCTTTCGTCTGAAAGCGGCCACCATTCCATTAACATTTTGGCCCAGATGACGTAAGTAGAAAGACGTAGGTATGTCTATCTACTTACGTCACGCACACCCGGGGCCCATTTCTCGAACGGTATTAGACTAATATCATTAGTCCACAAACAGTCAAATCATATGGGTTACCAGGGAAACACACTAATAATATTTAGACTCATACGGAAATGGGTCCCAGAGCGGCGTGCCGAACAGCCTCAGTGTGATGTGAGTGGGGCGGCACTCCTCCTTTTGGCTTTTCCCGGCTCAGCATTGCTCTGAGCAATTATTAGGGTTGGCACAACTTGACATCCCTATACGTGCATGACCACAGATAAGATAATGACTTGAATTTTGACAACCCTAATTGGCCGAAAGGGATAGTGCCGTATGTCAAACTTCGGATTTGTACGAAGTGTCATTTCTGTATGGTAGTATTATTATTATTCTGTGAGCACGTGAATGCTCAATCTAGTAAAGGAGACATTCGGATGTCAACTGCAGCTGCATTACTGTTGCTACGTTATACTGTTGCGGCGGCTCCACCGCTGTATTTATCAATATCCTTAATAAATGAATGACTTAATTAATGAGTTAGGTACCTACTTATTCTGTTTCTTTTTTGTTTAGTATCTGCTACTACTACTGTTTCTGTTTAGTCGCGATTGTGACGTGTAATCCGGCATTAGTTGAATTGATTGTAATAAAGAGGTAAAGTCTAAGCAAAAGTTTCTTTGTTTGACATCCAAAACAGATGGCGCTGTACTTCGCCATATGTTTTTTGGTCATTGAATTGTGAAACGTCAACTTTTGACAATCACAGTCACCGCAAAATGTATGAAGCTGTACAGCGCCATCTCGTTTACCTATCCAATTCGGAGCACGAAATTGTCTTAGATTTTACACGTCTTAATCAATGTATCTTTTGTTTTTACCAAGGATATTGACAGATACCTACAGCCAGTAGCAGCAACGCCGTGACAATAATGTCGCAACAGTAATGTAGCTGTCCGAAATGCAGTTAATCCGAATGTCACCTTAAGTAATTTGTGCCGCGTTGTCAGCTCATTACAGGCTGATTGTGAGATTCAACGCAATGAAAAGATAAAATTATTACGGTGATGTTCATTTGTACAATTGGATTTCGGTAATGTTTGATGAGTCTCTCGGATTTTCTATTCTGAACTTTTTGATGCCACAGCAGTTTTTTCAGAAACGGTCTAATGATATCAAACCATTTCTAAAGCAAATGCAAGGAAAAGCGTGTATTAAACATTTTTAGAAGTTGAGTATTAATCGTGTCATTTACGAAGATGGATGCATTGACTCGTAATGTCATGTTATTAAAGGTTAGATTTGACTAATCTGCGCGTCATCGTGAATGACACGATCTATATCCAACAGAATATAGTTCGTATTCCGCGAATAAATAGCGACCCCGAGGGCTGCGTGAGTAATTTCATACATGAGAAATCACTAATGGATGGATACACATCTTAACACCACTCTGTACTTAGCTAAATACCTTTAGGTTAAACCTCGGTTAAAAGCATCATCTTTAAGTAAAATATACGAAACGAAGATATTACAAGCATTTGACCAAAAATATCTTCTTTGGCCAACCGTCGTCCCAGATCATCTGGGGTAGGTCTCCTTGTACGTTTGTACCAGAGAGCTCTATTTTGGGTTGTCAAATTTAACCAAAAATATATTTTTGATGAAAAAATAAACACAATAGGCCTACGGCCTTAATGGCTACGGAAAGAAGCTTAATTAGGCTATCAATCCTGATAGCTTTGTTCAATAAATAACTACTGTAATCACAGTAACTCAGTGGTCAATGGTTGCCTCCCGATTTGTATAAAAAAATAAGGTATTTACAGTGGTAAAGCAGTGACGTTACCATCTACTTATAGTTACACTAATCAATATTAATACATTATGATTTTTGATTCAAAAATTCCTTTTCTTGCAATAATGAAGAACCTCTTCACGTTCACACGCTATTTGACGCTCATAAGCGCATTGTCATAAGCCTACTTGAAAAATAAACTATCCTTATTTTTTTTTTAATTTTGTCAGTTAAAAATAAATGAAATTGTGTAATATTTATACTGTTACTATAACGAAGCGAAGCGGTGGGACCCAGAAGTAACAATCCGTTGATACCTAGGTATAGATGTATCCTATGGCACGATGCGGCGTAATTTAGACGCGAACGTCAAGCGGCGCGGCGCGGCCGGCGGGATCAATCCATTTGATTTTTAAACGAGAATGCGACTCGGCTAGAGATGTGGCGCATGTATAGTTAACCCATTTGATTTAAGGTCGTCTCCTATCTGAGAGACCTCGCGTTTTCCTCGTTTTTCACCTTTACAACTTGAAAGTGACACAGGTTCCCCGTCCGACGGCCAAGTGGCGATTGCTCCTCGTCGCCTGTGCAGACACCTGCAGAATGGGGCAACGTACGAAGTAGAACAGTATCGATTTTTCAAAAGCTATGTATGTTAAATTAATTTTTAACAAACAGAAACGTCTGCGAACAGTGCGAACGATGCTATTCATTTAATTTAGTATGGGTAGCATATCGTTACTGCTGAATTTCCAATATAACTTGGAACTCCGGTAGCCGTCTAAGAAGGGTCATGTTTTACGGTTGATGTTGTGCCCTACACCCATATGATGGGGAAATTTGCTGGCTATGGATGAGGTCTTGGTGGCTCAGATTGCAGAGCGCTGGAGTACCGATCTAGAGACCGTGAGTTCAAGCCTCACACAAGGCAGTAATAATTCCACTTTTAATTTTATTCTAAGCTTAACTATGTATGTAAATGAAAAATTGGCAGACGTAATTGAAGTGTACATCATTATTCACTAGTGGTTAAAGTTTCATGTCTAAACGTTGCATAATAAGGGAGTTTATACGGATTATAACTCGAGAAAAGGGTTCACGAAAAAAATATTTACTTGTGATACGGCATGTTTTTTGAAATATCAGTAGACATAATTAAAGAACAATTACCAAGCTAAAAGATTGTGTACAGAATTTTTTTGTTTATAATAAGTAATAATAACGTTCAAGCACGCTATAGCGACGTATTAACAGCGAATTTGGCCTAGTAGCCCTTTAATTAGTCGACTCACATTTGAGTTTTTAATAGATTTTTCTGTAATCTATAGGCAAAAGTATATAGGTATTTACTGTATGTAATCTTTAAAAAAATTACCATAGCAAAAGCGAAAGTCTCCGTTTTATTTAAATTTTATTTTATTTCTGTTATTTTGATGATATTTTTAGGGTTCCGTAGCCAAATGGCAAAAAACGGAACCCTTATAGATTCGTCATGTCCGTCTGTCTGTCCGATTCTGTCACAGCCACTTTTTTCCGAAACTATAAAAGCTATACTGTTCAAACTTGGTAAGTAGATGTATCCTATGAACCGCATTATGATGTTTACACAAAAATAGAAAAAAAACAATAAATTTTGGGGGTTCCCCATACTTAGAACTGAAACTCAAAAAATCTTTTTTCATCAAACCCATACGTGTGGGGTATCTATGGATAGGTCTTTAAAAATTATATTGAGGTTTCTAATATCATTTTTTTCTAAACTGAATAGTCTGCGCGAGAGACACTTCCAAAGTGGTAAAAAGTGTGTCCCCCCCCCCCGTAACTTCTAAAATAACAGAATGAAAAATCTAAAAAAAATATATGATATACATTGCCATGCAAAGTTCCACCGAAAATTGGTTCGAACGAGATCTAGTAAGTAGTTTTTTTTTAATACGTCATAAAAATTAAAAAAAAAATTTTTTTTCATCAAACCCATACGTGTGGGGTATCTAAGGATAGGTCTTCAAAAATGATATTTAGGTTTCTAATATAATTTTTTTCTAAACTGAATAGTTTGCGCGAGAGACACTTCCAAAGTGAAAAAATGTGTGTCCCCCCCCCCCCCCCCCCCGTAACTTCTAAAATAACAGAATGAAAAATCTAAAAAAAATATATCATATACATTACCATGCAAACTTCCACCGAAAATTGGTTTGAACGAGATCTAGTAAGTAGTTTTTTTAATAAGTCATAAAATAAAAAATATTTTTTTTTTCATCAAACCCATACGTGTGGGGTATCTAAGGATAGGTCTTCAAAAATGATATTTAGGTTTCTAATATAATTTTTTTCTAAACTGAATAGTTTGCGCGAGAGACACTTCCAAAGTGAAAAAATGTGTGTCCCCCCCCCCGTAACTTCTAAAATAACAGAATGAAAAATCTAAAAAAAATATATCATATACATTACCATGCAAACTTCCACCGAAAATTGGTTTGAACGAGATCTAGTAAGTAGTTTTTTTAATAAGTCATAAAATAAAAAATATTTTTTTTTTTCATCAAACCCATACGTGTGGGATATCTACGGATAGGTCTTCAAAAATGATATTGAGGTTTCTAATATCGTTTTTTTCTAAACTAAATAGTTTGCGCGAGAGACACTTCCAAAGTAGTAAAATGTGTGTCCTAAGTGGTAAAATGTTGAACGAGATCTAGTAAGTAGATTTTTTTTAATACGTCATAAATGGTACGGAACCCTTCATGCGCGAGTCCGACTCGCACTTGGCCGCTTTTTTTATTTTATATTTGTGTAGAGCTGATTGGATCCGCATGCTTGTAAAAGGTCTAACCCTGTCGCAGTAGCCATTGCTTTTGCAATAGGTAATCAATCAATTAATCAATTAGAAAAATAATAGTACATTACGATACAAGTGCGAAAAATAGGAAATTCGAAACGAGTGGCGATAAATTAAAACACGACCGAAGGGAGTGTTTTAAATCGACACGAGTTGCGAATTAGCTATTCGCACATGTATCGTACAACGTTTTACAGTACATATGGCCCTTTAAATGTTTGACACAGTAACTTAATATGCTAATTTGCGCACTAGTGCGGTAAAGTAGCACCATATGTACTGTAAATGACATTTATTTCCCGCTTCTAAGACAAACCATGCGATGCCGCGTACTTCTCACAACAATAATAATGCAATGTAGTATTTCGCCGATTCCGATTGTGCGAACGTCCGAGCATTTGTTTCATGCCATGCTTATTCTGGCTAGTAGAGCTCAGAAGGCCTACCGCGAACCACGTTCGACGTGTTGCCTCCCTGTACACTTGCGTACGAATTTACGGGTGCGAAAGAAAGGCAAAACGTCGAACGTGGTTCGCGGTAGGACCTCTGATGTATGTAATCCCACTCGACAATATCACGGCTATTTTGTAATGCCTTTATTTTTTGTCTGTTTGTATTTTTATTTTATTTTAACTCCAATTTTATTTTACTTCCCAAACGTCACAGCAATTGCTGTAGCACACAATATAAAAATCAACTTTAATATATAGGAATAAGGGCTAGGATATCATTCTAACACCAAATTATAAAACCTTTTCGGATTTTTCTCCTAACACGCGTTGAATCCGCGAGTAGGCGCGTACGTGCAGTAGGTAAGGTACAAGGCTAACGCGACGCGCCGCACCGCGCCGCTTCGCCCTCGCGTCAGGATTGCTCACCTAGAACTATTATAAAATCTGTGACCTAGGACACTTCCATAGTGTATCAACTGTTTGTTTTTTCCGCGCCTCGCCGCGCTGCTCCGCGTTCGTGTCAAAATCCGGCCGCATCGTGCTGCTACTGCCGCTTTGCGTTCACGACAAGATCGCTCACGTAAGACGCGGCCTAACAAACATACTGTTAGCTATCTAATTAGGTAACAAGTTATGTTATGACAGTTATTGGATAGATGTTCCATAGTTAGGTACTGAATGAATCATTTGTCATAGTTTTTTACACTTACGGGGTCATAAATACTATGACGATTAGGTTTATACATACCTACTAGCAAGAAGCTATAATGCACTAGAAATTACATATACTACGAAGTATCATTGTCATATCCTGAATTGAAAGGGTTATACCTACCGTTTATTGCGTGAATAAAATTTGATTTATCACCTTTTTACTCGGTTTACCTCTAAATTACACCAAAGTTCAATATCCTCAAAAATATTGAACACGACACTTTTATTGCAAAAATGACGAGGGTTAATAAATTTTTGATAACATTTACCAAGTAAAAAGCAACCTTACCCCAATTCATTTAAATCCATGTTTGCACGCACAAATTACACAAATGCAGGTTAATCCCGTTATGGCGGGGTCTTTACATTTCGTTTGTTACAAGCGATTGGCGGCGAAGAATGGCCGCTATCTACTGAGCGCTCTCCACGCGGATTACTGATGACTGCTAGGGCAACCATGCTACAAGGAAAACTTCTCTTTTCATCACTGTATACACTGTCTTACAGGGTGTAATGACCGATATAATTACTCTCAGAAAAGTAAGTAATGTTAATTTTTTATCGCATGCAGCCATGCAATGGTAATAGTCGAGTATTTTTTTAAACTCAGCTATAATAGAGTTAGTCAAATTTCTTTTGTTTAGTTGTAAAAAATAAATTTATTTAAATTAAATTTAAGTGAAAGTGAGATCCAAGGTTGTTACATAATACCTGTTGACCTATCTTAAGTGTTCTATAGGCCTGGAGGTTAGAGTTCGAAACATCAACATGGTTTTTGTCCGGGCTAAACTAATACATAGTATATTTATATGGGAATACCGATCCATCGAAGGGCCAGAATATCGAGATTTCACTGTATTTGGTAATTCTACAAAAATCTAATTCCCTGGCCATACCTATTCGCAAATTCCCATGAGCTGCCCATTAACTGTAACCCATGCCAAGTTCCGTCTACAACCAAAACTGCTTAGCGGAATCTCATGGGAATTGGTATAAATAAATATATTAAATTAAATAAAAAAAAATGTTTAGTAACAGGTACAGCCAGTGGAATGATATTGCTGTAGAATGACCCATATGAATAATTAAATAGCGGTTTCTTATTAAGTGAAAAAGGATGGAATGGTTGGACAAATGTTTACCGTTTTTGCTGCAGTATTTGGCTTGTAGATTTTAGCTTTAGATTGTACATTTTTTTGCAAAAATGGTAAAAAACATTTCTGACAGACTTGTAACATAATAAAACTGTGAACCCGAACCATCGGCCGTCAGCATCCGTCGGTATCGTATTTTTATTTGATACTCCATCACAATCAATGTGCTTTTTTATTTGTATATATTTAAACAAATAATATTATTAATAATGGCTGTGTGAGCTGAAGACCTTTAACTAACTACAAATATATCTAATACTAATACTTAAGTACAAATGAGGCAACCATAAAACATTGTGTGAACCTAATTTGGACCCGGGTATGTCCTTAAACTACGTCCATAAGGGAGGTATTGGCACTGTGAATGTCATCTCGCTTTATGTAGTAGGGCACAGCACTGCACAGCGGATGTCATCCCAGATCTAGAGCAGAGCCCAACTCGGAAAGTACCTCCACCTTACAGAAAACCGCAGCCAAATAACACTAGACCTTTATCATAGTGTTGTGTTCCTGCCAGTGAGTAAGGTTGCCAGAGCTCAACGAGGGTGCGGGGTGTTAGGGTCGGCAACGCGCATATGACACCTGGAGTTGCAGGTTTCCATAGGCTACGGAAACCGCTTACCATCAGGCGGGCCGTATGCTTGTTTGCCACCGACGTAGTATTAAAAAAATATGCTGCTGCATTCCTAAATAATTTTTATTTGATTTGCAAAATGGAATGCTGTACTTCTACACACCTACAAGAAAAAACTAAACAGATAAAGTTTTAATGATGAATAATCAATAAACTTAATTAAATAAATAAATAACATAATTATGTGCAAAATTGATGGGTAGATGATTAATGGGTATTTGTATAAGAAAATGGAAATAATGAAAGTGATAATCTAAATTGCAAAAGATATTTTCATAATTCACAATTGTTTAGTTTGTTTTCTTCATTATGAGGCGTACAAATATTTTTTGTGGAAAATTGTATTTATTGAATACAAATAGGTAAGTACTTATTAGTAGTTATTACTGAGAGTGGTATCATTTATGAAATAAATAAAAAATGTTTAATATGAAATTTCGCCATAATACATTTTAGTGCTGCAGAAATTCTTCGTAATTATTGTCACCCTACGTACTCGTAAACAGGTATAATTAATGACTGTCAATTTGCAGTCTAGACGCTGGATGCAACTACTTCACGAGTGGTTTATATTTGTTTTACTTTATACGTGTTTCGTCGGTGGCAATACATTTTTCATTCAAATTTAAAGTCGATTTCATAAAGTATATTTTATAGTTGTGTTGTGTGGTATATATTTGGTACCTATGTATAATTCTGGTAAGAGCATTTATTTGTGTTGAAAATAATCAGATCTACGTTGAGTATTTGTATTTCCGTGATTTTTGAAAATTCATCTTTATAGCGACATTTAGCT
Organism: Cydia pomonella; assembly: GCF_033807575.1. NCBI lineage: Eukaryota > Metazoa > Arthropoda > Insecta > Lepidoptera > Tortricidae > Cydia > Cydia pomonella. The sequence goes on along the minus strand of NC_084706.1, from coordinate 20,847,039 downwards.
GAATTTAGAATTATATTTTTCCATTGCTGGTTATAATTTTAAAAATAAAATATTTATGTCGCGTAAACTAGTTTTAGTAACTGAAGCATTACTAAATACACGCGTTTTTTTAATAAACTTTCAATTAGTAAACAAAGTGCTAAAAAAATATTTTAACTGTGTGGGTAATGGGTATCAACATCCACTGACAAAAACAAACAAAAAAAATGACGAGCAACATAATATCTCACCCTTGTATATTTAGATGTTTACACTTCTTTATATTTTTAGTAGGTATACAAAACATGGACTTTACTTAAAAACGTTGATAAGTCTAAATATATGATAAAAATCATGGCCGGAATGCCCCAAACATATATCGAAGAAATGCCAAAACAAATAACGAAATGGCATTGAAAAAATGTCAAGAAACTTACTTTTAGCATTATTTTCGTTCTAACCGCTGTAAAACCATAACTGCTCATCTGAAACCTAAACCATGTATGATGAAGTTGGTTAGAATGAAAAATGAACCATTTTTTCTTGGGAGTCATACTTCTAGCGTCTATAGTTTGCGTCTATAGTCTATAGATGCTTTGTCAACTTATATTTATTTCTGTTAACTTACCTCGGTCTCCATTATTGCTTTCATTGTTGGGACGCGCCGGAATTTTAGGTCGAACGTTAATTAGAATTGACCATTAAACCATTACAAATTGAACCGTAGGAATTTTAGTTGGAACGTTAATTAGAATTGACCATTAAACCATTACAAATTGAACCGTAGGAATTTTAGGTCGAACGTTAATTAGAATTGACCATTAAACCATTACAAATTGAACGGTAAACTGTAACCGTCCATTACGGTTTACGGTTCAATTTTTAATGGTTATTGGTCAATTCTAATTAACGTTGGGCCAACAATGCCCGCCAGAACATAGGTTTCATCGTCAACAAATCATTGTTTACTTTTTTCTTCTGCGCCCTCTTTTGGCACATTCCTCTTGGTCCTTTATGTATCTATTAGGAGCTGTTTATTTCACTTTTTCTTAGTTACCCTAATTTTGTGTCATTTAATTTCACGTGTGCTTTTAAGACTACATATTTTTAATTTACGAGTTTTAATTTAATCTGCTGCCACCGCTGACGGAAGTAAATAAATGAGTATAATCAAAAATTGGTTTAAATTAATTAATATTTCGAGTAAGAAAGTGCGTTACACTATCATTTTTATTATAAGACATAAATATGTCCTATAGTTTCCGAGTAAAGTGACTGTGACATACGGACAGACGGACGGACGGACATGACGAAACTAAGGTTTCCGTTTTTGCCATTTTAGCTACGGAACCCTTTGTCAAATGCTGCATATTCTTGACGCGTAATTCTTTCGCTTTAAACGACAGATAACGAAACTATAGACCAAAACTTTTATTTAGTTATTAATAAAACTTTTAGTCAGTAAGACTGAAAATTGTCTCTTTACTTCCGGGGTGCCCCGGAATTTAATGTATAGTTTTAAGATATTTCAGTTTAAAGTTTGAAAGTCTTAAGACCAAGTTTAAGTGCGAAGTTATTTAGATAGCGAGTTTAATGTTTAATATAAAAACCGCGACAGCGATTCAGGGCCGAATCATGTTGTCCCTTTCTAATATATGGAACTATCCGTTTCGGCTATTAAAGGTTATCAGAATTCATGTAATTATCTTTCATACCTGAAACCTGGTTGTGCACACAAAGGAACTTCAAGTTGTGCCAACCCTAATAATTGCTCGGAGCAATGCTGAAGCCAACGGAGCCGAGAAAGCCCGAGCGCTTTCCTCCCCCTGGAAGAAGACACTCCGGTGTGTGAGCGAGACAGCGCCATCGCTATGCACGTATAAAGCGATGTTCCGCTCGCATACCGGAGCGGCGTGCGGATCATCGTCAAAAGATCGCAAGTACTGTGACAAAGTAAAAAAAACACAACATTCGAGAGTCATATTATATTTAAACTTAACTAATTCAAATATCACAATTTCTCTAGAATGCTGGCGATGGAGGCGGCCACGCCGGACACCATAGCTACGGCTGCCAGCAGCACAATGATGGTGTTCTTCGTCACGACCCAGTAGCAGCAACCCAGGTCCTTGCCCCAGCGCCAGACGGTCTCTGAGATGGCCGGGAGCATCAGCCCCAAGAAGGACAGGCATATGGCACCCACCAGCTCCATGAACAGCTCTAGGCGCGGAACTGCGCTGGCTAGTCCAACTGTTGACAAATAAACGTGAAAATTGACGGATGATTTCTCGATATTTTTTATTCTATTCTTAGCCGCATTTGCAGAATGAGTTTGAATACCTACGATATTAGAGAACCGACCAATAGAGGCCTATATTGGGTCCCATAAAATATAAGTTCCAATTTGTTGACCCAAGGGTTCCGTACTTTTTAGTATTTGTTATAGCGGCAACAGAAATACATCATCTTTGAAAATTTCTACTGTCTAACTATCATGATTCATAGGATACCTGGTGACAGACGGACGGACAGCGGAGTCTTAGTAATAGAGCCCCGTGTTACCCTTTGGGTACGGAGCCCTAAAAATCAGTAATGTCAATTTAATAACAGAGTCATAATTTTTCAAGTCATAATTATCGTTAATCATAATACAAATGGTCGTAATATCCTCCCCCCCCCCCTCGCTTCGTGCAAGACGACTGAATCATTTTGTCGAAAATGATGCTTACTTCGCATCCGCCTTAGACTTCTAACCTCACCTACCTGAGTCGGTTTTGCCCCGACAGACTCGTTTTGGTTTAAGAAATAAGAACCATGATGAAATTAGGCCATGAGACAATATGGATCGTCCTTAAATTAAACTACGTCCACAAGAGAGGTATGGACATTGTAAATGTCATCTCGCTTTGTGTGGTAGGGCACAGCACAGCGGGTGTCATTCCAGATCTAGAGCAGAGCCCCCCGATTGGGCTCCTCCACTTTCCAGAAAACCGCAGCCAAATAACACTAGACCCAACTCGTAGTGTTTTGTAATAAGGTTGCCAGAGCTCAACGAGGGTGCGGACTGTTAGGATCGGCAACGCGCATGTAGCGCCCCTGGAGTTGCAGGCGTACATTGGCTACGGAGACTGCTTACCATCAGGTGGACCGTATGCTTGTTTTCCACCGACGTAGTATAAAAAAATGAATAAATAAACTTGGTAGTTTAAAATATATGATATAAAAACATATTTATTTGATCATTAATTAAAAAAATAAACATAATAAAACTAACTAATTAATTACAAAAACCTACAAATAAAAATTGGCACCGATTGCTGTCAACGGGAAAGTGCCCAGAAAGCTGGTGGTATTTCCTTCCTGAATGGCGATACTTATACGCAGTGTGGAAAAAAATAATGGATTCTGGAGGGAAAGTGCCTTAAAACTTTAAGTTATCTCATTTTACTAAAATAACATTCGTTTATTTAAAAAAAGAAACAAAACTGATTAATGTACTCTACTTATTTAGGGTAGAAGCGGGAAGCAAAAGTTTTACTTGTAAAACTTCAACTTGCCCTATTTTCTTTGTATCACAATTTCTAACAACGAAAACTAATATCATACATGTTGTATTCGACAGATGTATTTTACTTTAATCTTCATTCTGAGTTTAATGTGGGGTCATACATATTTTTTAGCAAACTCGTCCGCGTCTTTCCTGTAGATATCGCAGTTAAGGGAACCCAAAGTAAATTTTTCGGGGCACCTTTCCAGGCGAAATACTTTTTTTCAGTACGTGAGACTTAAATAAAAAGGAAGCGGGATATGTATGTACCAAAGTCGTTAACTTTGATTGTGTTATCCACAGAAGTGACCTTTTTTGTCGACCGGTCTGGCCTAGTCGGTAGTCACGGTAGGTAGTGATCGTGCCTACGAAGCCGATGGTCCTGGGTTCGAATCCCGGTAAGTGCATTTATTTGCGTGATAAACACAGATACTTGTTTCTGAGTCATGGTTGTTTTCTACATATGTAAGGTAAAAGTACGAGTGCTCGACGCTGCACTAGTACTCGACATGGGCACTTTATGTCAAAGTGACAAGGATTAAGTTCGAATACAGAAAAATCTTCGTTGTTCAAATTTAACCTATATTTCCATGAAATAAAGTGCCCATGTCGGTGACTAGTGCAGCGTCGAGCACTAGTACTTCTACCTTATGTATATATTTATCTATATAAGTATGTTTATATCGTCGCCTGGTACCCATAGTACAAGCTATGCTTAGTTTGGGGCTAATATGTCGATCCGTGTAAAATGTCCCCCAATTTTTTTTATATTACTTCGGTGGCAAACAAGCATACGGCCCGCCTGATGGTAAGCAGTCTCCGTAGCCTATGTACGCCTGCAACGCCAGAGGAGTTACATGCGCGTTGTCGACCCTAACCCCCCCCTCGTTGAAATGTCCCTTAATATTTATTTATTAATATTTAATTTTTTTATTGGTTTGACCCTGTTATTTCAACATGTTGTTTTAAAATGAGACTTATTTCTTAAATTAATGTTACCCTACCTATTAATATGGTTCCAACGAGGCGGATCCCAGCGATCGCCCACCGGTGCGCCCGCGCCGGCACCTTGGGCTCCACGCGTCGCCACACCACGTCGAAGGGCACGTAGAAGATCAAGGCAAACGTCAGCAGCATCACGCAAGCCACCAGGATCTTAGCCGATTGAGCTAGGCTGAAACGAATTGAATAAATAAGTATAATCTGATACCTTTAAGGTACAAGTATTAGTTTTTGATGTCACTAGCCGTCTCATGCGCACCATTAAGTGCGGACGAGAAACCTTATAACATACTCAACTCAAAACAGAAACCTTACGAGTCTCATAAACCCGCCGCTAAAAAGCCGCTTCCATACAATTCGAAGCTACGCCCTAAACAATACGAGACTAGACTTGTCTCTGTAGATCTATAATAGTTTCCGAGATAAAGCCTTTCAATATTTTTTCGCACTTGAATTCGTAGCCTAACTAAGTGCAGTGAGTATGCACTTTTGTCAGCGATGCCGCTTGGCACGATTGTTTCTAGGATCAAACATAGCTGATTTGGCCCGGTAGCCACGAGATCGTACCGTTCCTACCCCTCAAAAATGGAGAGGGGAAAGGATCAGCTCTTCTTTGTGTCTGCCGGGTCCGGGTCAAATCAGCTTTGTGTGACCTTAGGAATAATCGTACCAAGCGGCATCGCCTGGTACAAAAGTGTATACTCACTGCACTTCAAGTTTGAAAAAGTTATGAAATTTGAAAGGCTATATCTCTGAAGCTATTAGGTCTACAGATACAATTCGAGACTGGTATTGTAACAAATTTAGTCTACTTTAAAAACGCTCTGAGAAGATACTAAATCAAATCTAAAATAAATCAGAAATGCTCGCGGTCTTTTTCGAAATTTGACGTAGTTGCGTTCGGCGCTCGAGGTCACAAACTTAGATTATTCATTGGGCCAAGACCATAAACAAGTCGGCAGAAAATCAGAACCACCGGATTTGACGCAAACGAACCCCGTACTTTCAGGCGACAAAGTTACTGGATTATCGACCTTCGTCCCATATAATCCTCAGTGGTCGAACTAAAAGTTTTCAGATATATATTACTGCGAGGCTTAACCTATTCTCATTTATCTTCAATAAGTAGGATTTTATATGTCACGTAACTGCAGATTACTTTGAAGGAGTGCTAGGCCAACGGATGGTTAGAGTAAGTTATATTAGATTTGGGCAGCTTAAGGAGAAAGGACTTTTGCGTAAAAGATTTGATGTCCACTAGTACTAGTAAACATGTTCACTATAGGGTAAACTATCAAATAATTATCTATGACGTTTTTATTAATACCATAATTATATAATATAAAGGATTTGCCACACTGGATGCGTTCTGCGGGCTGCGGTCAGGTCAAATTGAACGCAGCCCGCATTATGTATGAACAACTTTGTCAGACTCTATAATATATTTTGTATAGATATGCGATCTGACCGTGCGAGCACGCGGAAGGAACGGAAGGACGCGTACGGGTAGGTAGGCGGGCAGCGGGCGGGGGGCAGGCGAGCAAGCGGGCGGCGGGCGACGGTCACTGTCAGTTTGACGTTCCCATATAACTTACATGTACTTCTAACTGAAAACACCGTGGATTGACACAACACAGCAATTTGAAAAAATCAAGTTTATTGAACCGTTTGTTATAATGAGTAGGGCTTATTCCACTTCTTCACTTCTTCACTTCTTCTTCACTAAATTTAAAAATGCCATGGGCTCATCATAACATTGATATATATAACAAGATAAGCTGACTTAGAACAAATTTTGTCCGCCGTTTACGGCGTTTGACGTCTCTCACTGAACTAAAGAAAAAGCGTAGCTAGCCAGAGGCGAAACTGTTATAACAACCGCTCATATTCTGCCTACACACACGATTGTTTTTTTAATGATCTGCTATATTTTATGACTTGCATATATAGGTCATACTGTTTGCCCTGCCCGCATCGCCCGGTTCGCTGACCGGTTTCCATGCCCGACAATGTTGTTCATACATAATGCGGGCTGTGTTCAATTTGACCTGACCGCAGCCCGCAGAACGCATCCAGTGTGGCAAATCCTTTATGGTATTTAGAGCCTTTTTAAATTCCTGGTACTTTCGGGATTATCGGTAGTAACATTTCTGGTACAATACTTGACTATTTTCTGTCACTTATCGCGGTAAAAACACAATATTTCACGTTTTGTAAAGAAATCTTATCTTATGTAATCAGCCAAATAATTGACACTTGTTAACCACATATTCATATTTAGCCCATTGATTACAACAATTTATATGTAAAATAATGTCGTCAATAGGATACAGCCTAATTTGAACTGTTTATAAAGGTCATTTTTCTGAGTAATTGAGATCAAACTTTTATAATATATTCTTTTTATTCCGTGCGATATTCTACCCTCCCCCGACGCAAGTTTTTTTCCTTGATTAACACTCTAAGAATTAAAACTGGGTTTTGGACGCAGAAAGCAAACTCCGATAAGAATAACAAAAACACTTGCCCTCATATTTGTGTTATAACCAGAAAACTTTTCTCATTCTGGGTAATGGATCTGAGATGGGAAATTTTACAACTGTCGGAAATTATCTCATCTAGTGAGTAAAAAGAATACTTCCATGGTGGTTTGAATTAGGCATATAATATCTACATTCTTCTTCTTCTTCTTGTATAGGTATTTATTTACCTTTAATTTATATTAGTCATGTAAGACTGACCTGGAATTTACATTATCTATAAACTATGAGTATGAGTATAAGTATTCTAGATCTGTACCCCTAGTGTAAATAAATTCGATTTTGAAACGTGACGTACGCGTTTGCGTTTAGTCTCATTTTGTATTGGATTTAGAAAGAGCGCGCCAAGCGGGACGTTTTGGAAACTCAAAATCCTATACAAAATGAGACTTAACGCAAACGCGTTCGTCACGTTATGATGTCGATAAAAGGGTCTAGCAAGCTAAGCTAAGAAGATTGGCCCCCGCAAGGGATTTGGTTGTAATTTGAGGTGCAGTAGTGGCAGGTCCTAAGAACACTGTATGCGTAATATCAGCCTTCGATCTTCTTTTGTTTCAGACTTATCCACGAAAATGTCAAAAAATCAAGGTAATTTTTAAACTGTTATTGCAGCTAAACCGAGCAAGCGAGAGCAACCAAATAAATTCAGAATTAAGGAGCATAAAATGGGGTTCATAATGAATATTTTTACAGACATTCATTTCCTTGAACTTGGATGAAAAAAATAATGTTATTTTTTTCTGCTCCATTTTTTTGCCACTTCTCCCGGAGACACAACTATCAAAAAAATTACTTGATAAGCCACAATTGTTAACTACGTGTCTATTTAAAAACATTTTGAAAAATCATGGTGCGTCATGTAAAAAAAAAACAATTACGAAGATATGTTTACTATATCATATTATATCAATAGAGTAGTACCTACTACCTAGTGGCAAAAATGTGTCTGTGGTATAACTTCCTTTTTCGTTCATTATGAAATAATTAATTGACACATTTTCTAGCTATTATTTAATTTTTTTAAAAATTTATGCAAATAAGAAACGAAGTGGGTACATAAAAGTATTGGATGTAAAGTCATTGACAAAAACATTTTTTATTACCATTCCATATTAACAAATAACTCGGTACAGCAAACAGAACAATACAATTAAGAAATAGCTAGAAAATGTGTAGTTGTAAATGTATGACATATGTACGTCATTGATCAATGACAATTAATTATTTCATAATGAACGAAAGAGGATGTCATACTACAGACTCATTTGCCACTAGGTAGTAGGTACTAGGTACTACTCTATTGATATAATATGATGTAGTAAACTTATGTTCGTAATTGTTTTTTTTTTTTTAATATGACGCACCATGATTTTTCGAAATGTTTTTAAATGTGGCTTATCACGTAATTTTTTTGATACTTGTGTCTCCGCGAAAAGTGGCAAAAAAATGGAGCAGAAAAAAATTACATTATTTTTTTCATCCAAGTTCAAGGAAATGAATGTCTGTAAAAATATGCATTATGAACCCCATTTTATGCTCCTTAATTCTGAATTTATTTGGTTGCTCTCGCTTGCTTGGTTTAGCTGCAATAACAGTTTAAAAATTACCTTGATTTTTTGACATTTTCGTGGATAAGTCTGAAACAAAAGAAGATCGAAGGCTGATATTACGCATACAGTGTTCTTAGGACCTGCCACTACTGCACCTCAAATTACAACCAAATCCCTTGCGGGGGCCAATCTTCTTAGCTTAGCTTGCTAGACCCTTTACACTGGGGGTACTGATACCGACCTGCCTGATTAGAATACTAATCTTTTTCTACTTCTTTTTCATAAGTTTCTTATTACTTATCAATTCAACAACAGCGCTTGTAGACTGTCCACTTGTTATGAAATTTGTTTAAATTTAAAATTGAATTAGGTATTTACAGTATTTACATTTAAAAAAAAAGAAGATAACTATTCACCAAGGGCCTGTTTCATAATGTCCAAGTAAAATATTGGATAGCTAATTAACAAATAAATTTACCGCTAGATAAAACTCAGCACTTTATCTACCAGTTAAGATTGTGAAACGCCAACGATGACTTTATTCGTCAGATAAGTGGCAATTAGTTTATTCAGGACTTTACTTGGACATTGTGAAACAGGCCCTAAGAACCGGACGAGCAGCGCTTGGCTATTATGGACGATTTTTAACGTAGTGCAATATCCTTATGGAGGTCAAGTTCGAAATAAAGATATTTCTATTTCAATATTCTCTTTTGGTAGGATATTGCGAATAAGTATGGAATTCAAGTTATACCAGTAACGTCGCGGTACACACTAAAGGTTTTGTGGACATAACCTTCTAGTTATGTTCTTATTTACAACTGTAATGGGTCTTAAATAAAACTTCAACGATGTCGTATCTACTTGATCAAGTAGTTGTTATGGGCCATATTTTGTTTTTTCGTCTCGGATATTTTGTGTCAGCGAGCGGACTTACATTTCATCTTGAGGCAGGTTCAGTGTGAGACTTCCACGCACGTCATCCCCGTACTGCACATAGCCCGCGAACCCCACGCAGCCGTACAATATAGACACCGTCACCATGGCAATGTTCAGCACCCCAGGACACCCCAGGAACTGCGTCGGTTTCACCATCTCGTTCTCCACCGGCATCACCACGCCAATGCCTTCCATTGCAAACAAGCTCGTGCTGAAAAAAAAAATATTATAGTTTGGCAAGAGTCACTTGTCAATGGAGCATAGTGATGATACGGAGACCTTAAAGTGTAAGTACAATTTGCACTAATCAGTAATTTTCATGCAAAAGGAGTTCCTGTCCCGCTGGGATAAATGACAAGACGAGGCATAAAATAGAGAAATTGAATTGACATTTAGAATTCCCCAAGCGGTTGAAAGGGTGAAGTGTGCACACACTTTTTTCAACATTGAAAAAATGCGTTTACGCGTGCCTCCTGATCCGGGGGAACCAGGACGGATGACGGACTAACCAATGGTAGGGCTACCGGCTAGAACCACTAACGAATGGCGACTGCTCCTTGTACTGGAACGCCGCGGGGTTCTATCAGCAGTCGATTTCGTGCGCCCCGGTGGGCGACCTACGGGGCGCAGACATTGTGGGTGCCGGTTGGTCAGGTACCCCCAGTACTTTAAGCCTTTAACCGTAGGGACTCCGCCGGAGCCCTGCGCAGCTCACTACGGTGGAGACAGCAAGTGCGAATAGTGCCTGGCAGCCCTTCGTTAGCGGAGTGGATACGCGTCAGAGTCATTCTCGCGTTCACATTAATTTTTAATACACAAATAATTTCAAATACAAGAATGTAATATACAAATGGCGGACTAAATGCCTTTTCAATTAACCATCGGGCTAAACAGAGACATGGCAAAATGGTGCAAGGAGATAAGTAAGAAGTTCGTTATAGAAGTACCATGCCTCCTCACTGGAGAACTTCGCGTCACCAACGTTGTTAGGAAGCCGGCTGCACGGTGCCGCTGTAGATATCAGACTAGGGGCGAGAATAGAAAAATACCTACGCCTTCAATTGCCAACGGCCATGTAGAATGAGGCCCAGTTGTTTCATTTGGGCCTAAACCGCCACAACCTCCCCATTCAGTCTCATGGTGTTAGAGCCCGGTATACGAGTAGGAACTTTCTCTGTTGCATGATATCGAGAACGGTAAAAAGTGTAAAGACGATTAAAACCAGCGAAAACTCACCTTATAAAATTAGGTATCCCCGTTATTGGGGCAGCCAATTTCCTTTCCGACAGATCGGGAGGGTCCCTTAAGCAGTAGTAGACAGAGATGCCGATAGCTGCGGCCCACACGAAGTTGGCGAGAGCGGAGAACGGGACGAGGTACTTCAACTTGTTGATTTGGGTGAGTGGTACCAGAACCACTAAAGTTAGCGCGCAGTAGACGGTGACGGACCAGGAGGGGCCCCCGTATTCATCTGATACCTGGAAATGTATCAGTAGTATTATAACGCGGCCATAATTGTTTTACGTCCCAAATGCTAATGTAAGTAAATAGTATTTCATAAACTCATCAAGAATCATCCATGGAATTACGTCACCCGCGGGGGCAGATCTTCATTTTGACAGAATGCTCAGTTCGGTTAACAACGCGATGATCAAAATTCAAAATACTGGTGTATTGTGACATGTCATACTTACCACGGGGTTTTAGGTGTGGGAATGATTTCGTGTATTTATAATTTTATTCCTTGTAAAATGGTTACCCAACTATGAAATAAACAGGTTGTAAGCTTCAACGCGCTTAATAGAAATGATAAAATACATAATTTCTGTTTTGAAAGTTTTTACCTGTTTTAAATGGTTCAAATTTGCTCATGCAAAATGAAAAATTCTCTGATCGTAGATTAGATGAAATAATGCAACTATCGAGCTAGTTTTCTTTCCACCATGTCATATTGGGTCTCATCGTTAACAATGATATCAAATTTGATAGATTTATCCCAATTACTAACCTGTTTAAAGGATTCTGCCACGACCACAACATAGACACAACAAGCGCCTATGTGAGTTACGGCCAGTGCCCAGTCTGCTAGCTCTCTGTAAAACAAAAACACCGAATTATTGCATATCCTTAAACAAATTATTACGCTGCCACTGGTGATTATTCTACCTATTTGAAGTTATTTACGAAGTTACTTACGTATAAAAAATAGAAAAAATAGATAAAAGAAGATCCTCCTTCAAGGACATATCACGTTTATGGTTTTACCAAGTTTTTAAACAATTCCGCGGGTTAAAGTGAGAGAAAACTCGTTATTCTGAGGTGAGGGAGAAAGCGGTGCACACCTTTCGACACCCCTGAGCCGCTCACACCGGTGTTGCTCCTGGTCGTGTTTACAACGGCAGTTTCAGGGGCGTATCTAGTCAGCGGCGAGTCACAGCCTGCCTCGATAACGTGTACCTACTCGTACAACATTGTTATGGCAGGTATCCGTTGTGCAACATATTATTGCAAGATTGTACATGAGTTCTCCAATTACTATTTATTAATATAGCTTTAACCATCACAGAACAATGGTGTTCCTGACATTTGGGAGGCGTGCGCGGAGCCGAAGCCATCACGTAGAGTCCCTTTTGACACTTTAATGAAATGTAAGGGGTACACCGAGCGGATGCTGCCGTTGCCCTGTCATGGGACGCACGCAGAGGCAGCACCCGTTAGAGTATAAGAACTATTTTGATAAAATTTAAAATACAATGGGACAACTACATTTTTGGATTGGTTGGTAGCTTTTATCCAATAACCTAGTATATCGAAAATTCCTCTTTTTAACAGAGGCAGCGCGAGCGAGAAAGAAAACGGTAGGCTGTGTTCATCAAACAAAAAGGTAAAATTATCCGTCCTTCACAATATAATCGTTCATATTAGTCACGTAATACGTCGACTTCCACGCCAGTTGTCTTTTAATACTGTCGCCATGACTTTTTAGAGATGTACTTATATTTTTTTAGGGTTCCTTACCTTGTTTTTGTCGGAAACCAGACGGTGTGACGCGACTACGTCCAGTTTTTTTTGTGGCTACCGACAGCCGCATCCAAGAAAATTAGACGTCGTCACCGAAGCCGAACTAGTGCGACTCTGTCTGCCCGTCTGTCTGTCATAAAGCTAAATATCTAGAAAACTAAGGTCAAGCAGACCAGCTACCCGCGTTGCGCAGCGTGTCAGATGTCAGTGACGTCACGACACGCTGTTCTTCGCGGGTTTTAAGCGGACCAAAGCCTTAGCCAATTGTACCATAGAGAGTGCCGCCACGGCCATCTAATATTTCTATAGTTACGTTCACTTTATTTACAATACTATGTAGTATGTTACTCCATCGGCTCGCAACTGCTCTGATCAGTAATTGTGTACGTATGAAAGAAAACATGTCGTGCGTAAGGAGGAACCATTTTGAATATTCGTGACGTCAAAGTGAGAACTCTATAATAGTATTGTTACAAGCATTCTGGAGACCACAGCGACATATATCACATAAGCATGACGTGTTATAGTACATTACTATAGAGGCCGGGAAACGTAGTGTTGCAGGCCAAGTAGATATAAAATTAAAACAAAAAATTGTAGTCAATTTGTTTTGTGGCGACCTACTCGGCTCGCCACTCTACCAGCGGTGTACAACGCGTAAGTCCGCGCGTCAGCGCGATGCGCCACCGCCGTTGCTTAGCAACGAATATGCATAACAAATCACCGTACCAAGCTAACTGAAGCTAGTTGATGGATGGATACCAAGACGTTGTGTCACAATTTGACGTTAAAAAACAAAAAAAAGGTTGCTTTACAGTCCTAGGTGTGTAAGGCTGTATGAAATTCCTTTACATATCATGTTCACTCATGCCACCTGATATGTAGTATTTCCGGACCTAATTTGACGTAAGTCATGTCATCATTTCATAGCAAGTTTGAGAAAAATTTCTTTACGGCACCAGCGACGAAATGTCGAATCTTATCAAGATTCTAATTTAAGAATTTGCTTTGGTTTTGATCTTGTTGTTATAGTTTAGTTGTTGTTATGATTCAATCTTGACACGGCTCGTAGTGCATCTCACGTGCACCAGTAAGTGCGAGCGGAATGCCTAATGACACATCATATCAAAACTAGATCCAAATCCACTCTGTATATAGATTAAGCTCTTCATGCGAAACTGCCTTATGAAAACGGTCCAAGCCTTACTCTGACAGTTATCCCTTTTCCAGTTATTAAAAAAAATCTTGACTGGACAATACAAGTTTTCATTGGCTACAATAAAATTCTATGAAGACTACTAAGAAACCTTTGCATCACAATATTTGGCGCCGTTTGGTATCCTCAAATTTACTTTTATGCATCTGGAAATGATTGCAATACGATTCAGGATATTTATCGGCTAGTTCCCTTAGCAATATATTCGAGGCTCCAAATATTATTTTCTTGCGATTGTCGGCACCTACCATTGTCGGCGCTTCCTTTGCTTCCTGCTTGTTAATATCTTTATTATATGATCACAAATTAAACTTACCTATTCCAAGACGCACAACATCATTCGACGCCATAGCGAAAGAAAAGAAAAAGTGAATAATCTTTCCAGCAGCCGTGTGCACATGCAGTGAAAGACAAATAAAACATTGACAAGTGAGCATTCATTCGAGTGAACCGTCGGATCCCACCGTTAAACTGCGTGGTGTACATGAGTCCCTCCGGCACAATTCCCCTGGCGTAATATTTGAGAGCTCTAACTGGTCAGGCTTCCATAGTTATTCTAGTTAGATGAGTTGTAGCAACCGGTTACCTGGCAAACGTGGAGAATCTCCGTATGGGTTTGGGGCCCAGCTGGAACACCAGGTCACACGTGTCTGCGTACCCGAGAGCCGGCCTCTTGAGTTCCACGCACAGTTGCTGTGATGTCCTCACCTGTGCAATAAAAATAAGTTATAAGATATTTCAAAAACTGTTTCTATAAGAAATATTGACGACTGGTCTGTTCTAGTGGGGAAGTGACCATGCCTATGAAGCCGATAGTCCCGGGTTCGAATTGTTTAAACTTTATTGCACAAAAGAAAACTTATCGTACAAAAGGCGGACTTAATGCCAAAAGGCATTCTCTACCAGTCAACCTTATGGTAAAGCAGAGAGATTATTTTTGTGATGAACTTAATGAATGTTTGTTCCTCAGTCATGGGTGTTTTCTATGTATATAAGTATGTATTTATCTGTATACGTATGTATATTGTCGCCTTGTTTTCATTCATTCATTCATTCATTCATTTATTGTACAAAAACACAAATAAAATTAGGAAAAGCTAAATACAAAGGCAAACTTATCCCTTTGAGAGATCTCCTTCAGATGGATCTTTTCTTATATAATATATGTAGTAAGACAAACGAGAACCCAATTGAGTAAACTCATGGAGCATTTGTACGTGATTTATCTAACGGGAAAACAAAGTAGTAAAGTAATTGGTAATTCAATTTCTTAATAGGTAATACAAGCTATATTTATGACGCAAAGCCATCAACGTAACAACGCGGTGAATTGTTTTATTACTTGCCTATGATTCAATTTTAAACGAACGTCCATATTTTAAATAAATTACTTTACAGTACATATTATTATGGTGCTACTTTACCGCACCAGTGCGAAAATTAGCATATTACGTTACTGTATCGAACATTTAAAGGGCCATATGTACTGTAAAACGTTGTACGATACATGTGCGAATAGGTAATTCGCAACTCGTGTCGATTTAAAACACTTCCGACAAACCCTTGTGTTTTAATTTATCGCCACTCGTTTCGAATTTCCTATCTTTCGCACTTGTATAGTAATGTACTATAATAGACTTTTCCAAAAATCTGAGTCCTCGAAGAGTATATTTACTTATCTATTTTAAATATAATTCAGACAACAAGGCCCTTATACAAATACAGTACAGACTAACATATTTTATGCATTTTTATAAAATAAAACTAAACACTGCTAGGCGACAAATCGGCAGAGTTCCGTTAAATCGTCTGGTCTTGTCTCGGCTTCGGCAGTTTGCCCCGGAACATCCGAAACACGACACCATTCGGTTAGAAGTTGGCGCACTGGATGGGCCCCTGCAGCGGTGGTAATAACTATTAACGGTTAATACTATGTTCTATCGCTTTATTATTTTTTCCCAACTGCAATTTTCAATTAACTTTAAATGCAATGCAGTCTGTGATTTGTCTGCGGTTCGAGGTGACGAATTTAGAAAGCTGCATCTTTATTAACAATGCACAAATAGAAAACAAAACCTTACTATTCGTTCTTAAAACTGACAATCGCTCGTATCGTTTATTGTCTAGTTACGTATGTACCATTGTTTGTTTCCTCGTTTTGTGAGTGGCAAAAGTTTCACTTGTGAGCTTAATTTGACAATTAAGAAAAGAGGTCGTGTTATGCAATGCAAATCACGTGTAACCGCAGACAATCGCAATCAGCTGATGTTCTATCGGAGAGAACAAGTAATGACAGGTAACAATCGTAAATATAAATAATAATTCAGCTTGTATATACGTCCAACTGCTGGGCACAGGCCTCCTCTCATGCGCGAGGGGGCAATATACCTTGTAAATATATCTTGATTAATCCTGATAGATACGCTTGACAATGAAACGAAATATCCATAAATTTGTTAGGGTGCTACCGAGAAATTTCGTATTAAGAAGTAAGTGAGGGTGGCATCAGGGAGGATGACAAACACTCGTGGTAGTTTAAACTTATATTTTTTATAACATTTTAGTTACGTTACAATATTCGTCTAGTCCTAATGACTGCCTCTTCTGGAATGCCCGCTCGTGTACCCTAAAGAGCATATAATCACTACGTTGTGTACCCGTTCCATCTGACAGCGTGATCTGATTCTAAATTCAAATATGTAACTGTTGCCAGTCACCAATCAAAAGGCAGTAAAGGTTGCAAACCTTTTTTGTAATTCGCGTTATACACGATGACGCGCAGATTTGTCAAATCTAACCTTTAATGACATGACAATACTTATAACTTATAGAACATGAATCTTTAAGGTTGTCTATCTTTGTCTGGTCACTATTATGTGGTTGCCGTGTTTAAAAACCTAACCTAATTTTTGTTAGCAGTTTCATTTTATTGGTGATCGCAGTTCTAAGCTAACTTACTTTTCTGGTAGTAGTTTCTTGTGGGGATCGCAGTTGTAACCTAACCATTTTACTGACGTGATTATTCCTAACGGTATTTTAGATGTTTTTAGATATTTAAACAATATAGTCAATGAGTCTGTTAGTAACACGGCGATTGCAACAATTGGCATGTCAGTTACGCGGGCTGTTCATAATTGACGTGTCGTACCTATTTGAATTACTCGTACGCTGAGTGACAGAGCTATACTTACAGGGCGTCCCAAGACTATGGGGCATCAAGGGAAAGTACCTTAAATATCGTAGATAGGATATTTTGCTGAAAGAAGACTTAATATTATTTCTAAAAGTCAGTTCTTCTGCATTTAATGATTTTCTATCAATTAATTGTTCGTCT
Source organism: Cydia pomonella (assembly GCF_033807575.1). Classification (NCBI taxonomy): domain Eukaryota; kingdom Metazoa; phylum Arthropoda; class Insecta; order Lepidoptera; family Tortricidae; genus Cydia; species Cydia pomonella. The sequence goes on along the minus strand of NC_084706.1, from coordinate 20,829,911 downwards.
GGGAATCAAACCGACTTAAATGTGAAAAAAAAAATCAAAGAAAGAATTATTATTTTTTAACCATTCTTTCGATTGGCATCATACAAATAGGGTGATTTTTTTTTCACATTTAAGTCGGTTCGATTCCCAAACGAAGCAAGTAATTCTTAGAAAATCTGTAAATTTTCTAAGAATTACTTGCTGTGACTTACAAGTATGTGTATGGCATGTGCGCATATGAAGCCGATGAGTGCCATGCCAATGGATCCGACTAGCAGCCCGGCGTTCTTGAACGCCAAAGGCATCGCAAGCACGCCGGAGCCCAGAGAAGCCTTTAGAAGGTGCGCCAGCGCACCCACAGTCCTGAAAGAAAAGGGTTACTTATTTAAAAGTTACAAACACAAGTGACATTTAAAAGCCTGTGTCTCTCTCTGCCCTTTAAGGTCGCTCTAACCTTAAAGGTAACATTCAGATGACTGTAGCAGCTGTTGCGGCATTTAATATTTTTGTTCACATGGCCCCATTGATATTGTGAATGATTTCGCCTAAGTCTAGGTAAGGACAAACTATTTGTTTTAGAAGAGGCCAAAGTGCTTATTCTATACTGTATTCTACTTTGCCATACCGAATCTGGCTAGGGCTCTAGACGCCGATATTTTTCGTGTCAGTAATAGTATTCTCTCATATGCTGTCTAAAATATATTTTTCACGTCAGCAGTTGGAACAAGGGTAATTTGCTGGTTAAAAACAGTAAGCAAAATCTTATTTTGCTTATTGAGTGAGACAAAATAACATTCAAGTGACGTTTATATTCGAATGTCATTTAAACGTGCGGGGCCTAATACAAGTTCGAAATATTTGGATTCTATTGTCTTTGTCCATTTCACGTCATTAGCAAAAAGAAAGAGACAAAAAGTGCATACGTAATTCAACGGCATACTGACGGTTTATAATAGACCCCCAAAATAAGTCAGACCGCAGAGCGTTCCAAAACACCCTACGAGTCTTCATTTGTAATAATGAATTAATGAAATGAAAGTTTAAAATGTAATAAAACACCATATTTTACGTATATTATTATATACAATCAAAACAATGAACTTAAAAAATTACACAATCGTTACGCAAAATAAATAATTCTACTTTTAACGATCTCTACTATAGTTGACAAATAGTTGTATCCGGAATTCGGACCGTATTACAAAGTTTTTTTTACAAAAAAGCTGTCGATTGAACTGTCAATTGATGTTCGTTATTTCATTATTTCCGCATTATTTTATTGAAATTTCTTTCGTTTTGTTTTATTGCGGTTATTAAACTTAATTGTTAGAATACCTTAAGAAAACATGAGTGAAATAGTGATGAAGACGGATTACATTTTTTCAGGTTGTATTTTTACTTTCCAAATATGTTCTCACTACAGTCGTGAAAAATGTTGTGTACTACACGAGATCAAAGTTATTTACATCTCCTGCGCTTTTAATCCCTTACTACGCTCAAGATTCTAAATAAGATTCTATTCTAAATCTATTATAGAATATTTCCCTTGCACGGGACTCAAAATAAGCACTCGAAGAAATATCAAACTTTGCTTTCTTGTTGTACAAATAACCATTTCACCACACCAACTGTAAAGGCCATACCTATTGATTGTTCAAAAAAGAATGAGAAAATTGCATTTTATTTACATGTGGCAAAGTAATCAGATGCAAATTTAAAGTTGTTTCCTTATGTTAGCTGGGAGAATTGACTTTTAAATGATGATTTGAACGATATTTTTTTTATTACGTTCATGTGGATTTGTTTTTTTTTTTTATATTTCATAGTTAGTAGTTTCCTCGCGTTGGTGTGGTGAAAAATATTGTGTTTCACTCGGAGGCAAAGTTTGTCTAACTTAAATGATGTGATGAGGTATATAAATAAATAAATAAATAAATATTATAGGACATTACTACACAAATTGACTAAGTCCCACAGTAAGCTCAATAAGGCTTGTATTGAGGGTACTTAGACAACGATATATATAATATATAAATATTTATAAATACTTAAATACATAGAAAACACCCATGACTCAGGAACAAATATCCATGCTCATCACACGAATAAATGCCCTTACCAGGATTTGAACCCGGGACCATCAGCTTCGTAGGCAGGGTCACTACCCACTAGGCCAAACCGGTCGTCATATAATCACCTAAATCATGTAGTTTTTCTCAAAGATGGTAGGGAATTCCCTCCTTTGTTGGTAAATCGAACATGTATTGTGAAGTGCCCAATTATCTCGTAACATGGTATCTATTTCGTCAAAAAATTACCCTCTTTCCGTACGTCAGTAGTAGTTTCCGTATGTACAAAACCGTGTCTTAAAAAATGTTGCATCCATTCCATAAATCGAAAAGATATATCGAATTTACCAGAAAATAGTTATTTACGATACTAGTGCGAAAAAGTAGGAAATTCGCAAAGAGTGGTGATAAATTAAAACACGATCGAAGGGAGTGTTCTAAATCGACACGTGTTGCGAATTATCTATTTGCACGTGTATCGTTTAACGTTTTAAGTACAAATGACCCTTTAAAATTTAGGTATATTGGCATGAAAAGTGCTCATACCCACACTAAAGTAGCACCATATGTACTGTACTTAATTATATTTATTTATTCCTTATTGTCCGTACAAAGAGCTACATGGAAGTTAGTCTAGTGTTGTTTACATATAAAACAAAGAATTCCTTATAAGGACCTTCTGTAAGGACATTTAGTTAATAATGTAAGCTGTAGTTATAAATTATTTATCTAAATATTATAAACCAGTCGCGCTACAAAGATGCTGACAGACAACGCACAACCATTAAAATTTGACGCACATTGAACGCACAACGAAGAAATTTGAAAGATATATTTGAAGTTGAAACGTTGTAAAGCCTCACTAACAATGATTTTTTAGAAAAGAGCATACCTCTTGGGGGTCAAAATGAGGTTGATTTTCTTAACCAACTATAAGTAATTATTAAACATATTGGAACTTACGATGTGTTTGAGGCCAAAGGTCTGTGGTCTGCGGGTACGTAGGGATCCAAGTCTTCTCGTGAGCCATTGTATGCCAATTCTATTCTGTAACATAAAATATGAATAATAGATTAAAATAAAAAATAAGACAAAGATACCTTATTGTCACACACAGACACAAAAAATGGAAAGTAAGGTAAAAATGTCAACTTCACACAAAACACTAAATTAATTTAATATTACTAAATAAATTTCAATTACTGAGAACTGAGCAACCTCATTTTGAAAACTGGGAAATAATGAAGAAAATCCAACAAACGTCCATTTTTTCATATTTTTTTCTAAATCGTTGTAGACTAAATTTAAAATATTAATTCGTTTGTGATAGTGACGGCTGCAAAATAAAACCAAAATATAGAGTCAGACCAAGCTAAGTTGGCAGCGATTTTGATAGCCCAGCCTGTACAAGTGTTAAAGCAAACGTCATAATTTCATAAAAGTTTGACGTTTAAAATAACACTTGCGCTGTCTGGGCTGTTAACTTATCTTGGTCTGAATCTAGTTTAATACTTATTTTACGACAAAAGTTACGCTACTGTTGATTTCTTAAAAATATTATGTCGGCGAAACAGTTTTTTGTGGATGTAATATTTTTTACTGAGGCTGTCAAATCAGCTTTAAATTTTTAGGTGGAATTTAGAGCAATTTAGAGCCCAAAAGTTGAAATATTACATTTAAAACTTTTGTTACATAAAAAAAATAACCAGTAATAAAAAAACCTCAAAGTTAAGCAAATATTTGTGCCCAATTGGAGTACTAAACATATAAATACATATGAAAAAATGCTCATAATATTTTTGGTTCCTTTTACTACGAAATATCATAAATCATATATTTATTTTTATCTTATCCAGAGTAGTCCGTTATAAAAATCTATCAATAAAAACGTCTCAGCGTATATTTCTATTAGGCTGATAAGAAAGACATGTTGAATAGTACGGAAACGTTTATCATTGGTTAGGTGACAAACTGTCACACCTCTAAATTTAGACATGATAAGACACTGTTTACCCTTACATTGACATACTTGTGACATATTCTCTATTGCTTTGTAGCGTCAACTTGTCGCTGTGAAGCTTTACTATCCGGTTGTCTTATTCAGAGCGATACAATATAAAAACGCGAACCATCACCATACTGCACGGATATGATGGTCACCGGTTATCGACGTGATAGAGGAAATGTCCTGTTATTAATTACCACGGTATTACGTAATATGCCGACTTGTCTTTGTCGCATGTCGCCACGGTATTTTTTCTACTTTTTGCATTAAAAATGAACATTTTATTGCATAAGTCATTTGGTCTCCGGGATAATTGGGAAGGTCTGTTCTCAATTAAATTAAAGAAACGAATATCAAAGAAGAAATAATAGTACTACCCGTATAATTGTGGCATTAATTTCAAACCATTAGAGTGAATCTTCGGCGTAACCTGATCCATCTTCAATAGGTTCGTGTTTAATTATTGTAAACCTCAAATATTGAAGAGCGGTAATGATGAAAATGAGTAGTAATGGCCGAGATGGTGGTTTCCAAATGTCGCTGTTCGACAAAGCGACAACAAACCACACTGGACGTAACGCCGTATTGACGGGCACTTTAGTTAATTGGTACCGATTTAACCCCAATATATACAATGAGTAAATTGTGATGAAATGCGTAGTTTTCATTGCATCATCTAATTTTATAAGCTATCAATAATGATGCTAATAAGACCGCGTTTTACTACAAAGGGCATCGACTATGACACGTACCTATCTAAAGCTATTTTTCTTTAATCTCATCTAGGTTAATATTAATAAAATGTATAATATAAGATAAGATAAAATTGATTTATTGTCAAAACTCTGTACAATGGGATCGCATGTCAAAATATACAAAAAAAAACAGTTCGCCCATTTCGGGCGTACAATATTATAATTAACAATTTTAAAACAAAACAATACAGGTTGACTTTAAATCGGTAATACAAAATCACTGCTTTAATTAAACACATCTTCCCTAAATTAAGCAGGCTATTAAAATAATCAAAAGTGATTTTAATAAAGTTTTAATTTATCCCCTTTTTTTTAGGCTTCACATGGTTATCCTAGCATACTCGTAATGATTAACAAAGAAGTTTAAAGATTTTCAAGTGAACACTTTCCTCTTTGGTTATCAATCGCCTGCCAGTTACACGAGTGTCACTCATAGTGATATCGATAATTATTAACTTACATTGATAATATTGAGGTTGAGGTATGACGGTTAGGTATACAGGTTCGGGACTTTAATTATTTATTTTATTAGAAAATTTGCAATAATTAAATACATCTAATTTTAACAAGGGGCCTAATGTATAAATGACAGGGTTGAGCGGAAGAAGCGAGGGAAGGTCTTAGTCCAGCAGTGGAACACTAAATTGAGCTAATAAAAAAATAAAAACAAAAACGGAGCCACAATCAAGTGTTTTGCATTACCAATCTAAAGTTACCTGTATATGATATGATATGATATATGATATGATTTCTTTATCGCACAATATACAATTTCACTTAAAACTACGCGTGGTAAATTCTTAGGAATTTATATTGTGATCGTCAGTTTATTTTACTTTATATAAATAGAAAAAAATATGTGACAGTTAATAATTCATTTAAAATTACTAAAGTTTTTAAATTACAATTGTATGGCATCAGTTAAGTAATAAATTAAAAATAATTATTTAGGAAATAAATTCATAAAGAACATTTCCCCAAATGCCAGCTGAGCCTTTTCCTTTGCCTTTTCAAATTTTAGAATTTTAGGTAAATATCGTCGCGTTGACGGCTCCTAACCTTAGTGAGATAAGGACAACTGCAGTCTAGGCGAAAAATCCTGCGTAATAATTTAAAAAATCGCGGTTTCGTTCTCAACATTTTCCTCCTCCAAACCTTAACCTATCATAACTAGATTTTGGGAACGGAATGAAAAAAAAAAATCTGTATCTGACCGTTTTGATTTGTTCGTATATTTTTGCGAATTCTGTTCTGCTAGGCGTCAATTTCTACGCATTTATTTAATAGTTTTTAGCGCTCTTTAAAATAACTTAGTTCTTATAAAAAATAAAATATTAAAAAAAGCAAAATGTACAGACACAAGTTTTATATATATAATATTGTAATAACATATACAATTTTATAGACAAGTTAATAAAAAAAAAAAATAAGTAATACAATTAACTAAACTAAAACTACTATATAAAACTAAAAATCTAAATCTAAAATGGGCCCCCGTGGCAAGGTACCGAGGATGCTGGCAGCGTTTCCTCGCTGGATCGCTATGCTCAAGCGTTGGGCGAGGAAGCTGCCAGCTCTCTTATCCCCGGTCCCATCCACCAGCCGTTTCGCCAATTGCCGGTATAGGCCCTGTGCTGCGGGGCCCCACGGACCAAGAGTCTCGACTCCAAATGCAACAAAGTTGTAGTTGGCGTCGAGACTCCCGTATTTGCGCTTTTTGAGGGACTCTGCCGCTTCCGCCGCCGCGCCGGCTTTGTGTGTAGTACCGTGGAGGTAGGAAGGTGCCAGCGTGTCAACACAAGTTGCGTCCCACACGAGGACACCACAGGTTTTATTGAACTCATAAAATAATATATATTCATCTAGAGCCAAAATTAGTTTGTATGGAATAATGAAATGAATAAATGTTTAGTAAAAAATATTGTGAAAAACTAGTTATTTTTCGAAACATACAAATAGTAAGTAAGCATCAGACTGAAAAAATAAAACAAAACGTAGTTGAACTATGAAGATAACATAAAACGTATTTTAAAGGCTTAATACAGAGTTGGCGAATTGTGATCTGATTTAAATCCTTATATTAATGATCTGCTCATGAAGCTTAATCGACGCGACGATTACCTAGACACGCGGCAGCGTATAAAGCCAAGTTCAAATAAAAAAGAACTGGCGACGCAGCGGCCTTGTGTTACACGAACAATTTTGAACCACTTTTGTTTGACCCCTACAAAATTATAAACATATGAAATTTGGTTCATTTATTAACCCCTTAAGGCTAACTAGAACCCCAAATTTCATATATATATAGCTGTCCGGTTAACATCTAAAAATCGGGATTTTTCTCACTGACTTTCTGACTCCAGATGACAAGTTATATAAAATGTAAAATTTAAATTTTAAAAGTTATAATTTGGCATCTAGCTGGGCAATTGTGTGGTTACAAACCTGAGTAAGATATCAGTGTTGTTTTACGATTTGTAATATTTTCCAAAAAACAGCTTTTATTCACACACGCTTATCGAATTTGTAATAGCAAACATGAATTTTAGTTTCGAAACCAACTATGAAGAATACTAATAATTTCTGTACAACAAGTAATGATATCCCGTCAAAAACATAAATCAGTGAAATGAGAGCCAAGTTCAATTAAGAATCTGCGTCGTTGTTGACTTCACCGGCATAATAATTGAGATCTATATTGGTGCCAAGTTATAGTTCAAAGTTTAGGATTTGTCTTGGCTAGGTAAATGCGTAGCTTACCGAGATCGTGGGGTTGAACTCTAGCTCGTGCCTTTTTAGGGTTCCGTAGCCAAATGGCAAAAAACGGAACCCTTATAGATTCGTCATGTCTGTCTGTCTGTCCGATTATGTCACAGCCACTTTTTTCCGAAACTATAAGAGCTATACTGTTCAAACTTGGTAAGTAGATGTATTCTATGAACCGCATTAAGATGTTTACACAAAAATAGAAAAAAAAAAAAATTTGGGGGTTTCCCATACTTAGAACTGAAACTCAAAAAATCTTTTTTCATCAAACCCATACGTGTGGGGTATCTATGGATAGGTCTTTAAAAATGATATTGAGGGTTCTAATATCAGTTTTTTCTAAACTGAATAGTTTGTGCGAGAGACAGTGCCGGATTAACCATTAAGCAAAATAAGCACTTGCTTAGGGCACCACGTCTAGGGGGGCACCAAAATCATAGGAAAAAAAAAACGCGCAGGCTGCATCAGCATCGCAGTCGTAGTGTAGTACTTATGTACACGAAACTTCTTGATACGTGTGCAAGTACCCATCTAATAACGAAGGGTCGTAAGAGAGTGAGGACACGTAAGCACATCTCCAACCTTACGAGGAGGCCATCAAAGCTCATGGCCAAAAAATCTTACCGTCGGGCTTGTGGCCAACCGATTTTCTCGACGTAGATTACCGATTTTGTAGCGTATTTTGGTCTCTTGCACACCAGATGTGTCGGCTAGGCCGAGTTGCTGCAGAGCCGCGATCCTGCGACCTAATTGTCAAAGTGTAATAAAGGGCCCTGCGAAGGCCGAAAAACAAAAGCATCTTATCAAGTTGCGCTTTCGAGTTAAGGCAAAGGCCGAGCAGTAGGAGGACCGTGATTACATAGGTTCGATTTCAAGCCACTCTTTTGCAGTTCGGCTTTAGGTCTTATGCGACGCCAGGCCTTCTACTTTATGCAAACTGCCCCACTTTCGCTTGGCCATGGATCCAAATCCATGCTGTCCTCTTTCGCAGCTGGGCTGCCTTGCTCACACCTCGCCATTAGTTGTATTATATGATAACGCGCCGCGATCGAACGCTCCGGACGTCCAGCTATTCATACCTCGCCATTGATCAAATTCAAGCCTTGCTTTCTTCCAGCTCGACCTTTGGCCTCATCCGTAAGCGCTGATCGAACGCTCCACGCATTCAGCCTTAGACTTTGCCTTTAAAAACACTGATTTAAACCTTCACGATTTAGGCCAATCAAATTAGATCCAAAAATAGCGTTATGAGGAATTAATTCCCAGCAAGCTGGAAATTGTTTTAATACATTTATTTGGTCCTAAATGCGTGTAATGCCAGTTTGCTCTATCCCAGGAGGTGTGCAAACATTTTGTGATCCTTAGGAGATAATTTTTTCCTTTGGATTGCCAAACCACTCGATGTAGAAGGAACCCACTATCAATTACAATAGCACTTGGTGGATCAGACACTGGTAAGAAAGCGTTTTCGGATTATTAACATGATTTTACCAAAAATAAAAATGTCGACCTTTTTTTACAATTTAGGTACTACGAATACATATTAAGGTACCTTAAATCAATCAATCAATCAATATATTTTATTCCAAGAACATAGTTAAATTACATTTCGGATCCTCAGATATCAATTTTAATAATACTCGTAATTAGAACAAATTTTCCGTCCGCCGTACCGTTTTCGATTTACAACCAAAAAAACTGAAAAAGAGGAAACATTTATGCACACCTCCTGGAATGGAGCAAACTCGGATTACACGTATTTTTAGGTCGAAAAAATCTAATTGTATTGGCCTAATTGTGACACATTATTATTTAAGAAAACGGGACTTATTCGCGTTTGATTAAGTTCTAAAATTACCTCCAATGTCAAAATAATGATGGCGACTTTACACAGTCTTCTCCGAGACCATGGGGACAACGCCGTCCTTGAAACGTCGGGTCAGAGGCCGTTTTCGTAAACAATAATTTGCTATTTAAGACATTTGTGGCCATTGGTACTTGTTCTGACAAAAACCAATGGCCAATGGCTAAGCCCCTACTGAAGCTCGGCCTTTGCCCTCACATGAATGAGCTTCGCAGGAAAGCTCTAGAGGTTGCAAAATCCTGTGCGGAATACTGCCCATGTCTTACGTCTTCGCTTACACTTGGACCATGGTTGGCTCGGCCTCCGGACTTATGCGAAGCACGGTCTTCGAATTTGCTTACACTTGACCTTACCTACTCTTGGAACATTACTACTGCAGTTCTGTCAATTTCCGTGATAAAATGATGTGACGGATTGAAAATTATATTCTCAGAAGTAATGCGGCAATAAACGTCACTCAATTTACCAAGAAAATTCAATGTAATCTTGATGAGGGGGCACCATGGTCTAGAAATGCTTAGGGCACCAAAATGTCTTAATCCGGCACTGGCGAGAGACACTTCCAAAGTGGTAAAATGTGTCCCCCCCCCCCACGTAACTTCTAAAATAACAGAATGAAAAATCTAAAAAAAATATATGAGATACACTGTCATGCAAACTTCCACTGAAAATTGGTTTGAACGAGATCTAGTAAGTAGTTTTTTTTAATACGCCATAAAATAAAAATAAATTTTTTTTTTCATCAAACCCATACGTGTGGGGTATCTATGGATAGGTCTTCAAAAATGATATTTAGGTTTCTAATATCATTTTTTTCTAAACTGAATAGTTTGCGCGAGAGACACTTCCAAAGTAAAAAAATATGTCCCCCCCCCCTGTAACTTCTAAAATAACAGAATGAAAAACTCTGAAAAAAATATATGATATACCTAGTTTGCGCGAGAGACACTTCCAAAGTGAAAAAATGTGTGTCCCCCCCCCCCCTGTAACTTCTAAAATAACAGAATGAAAAATCTAAAAAAAATATATGATTGCCTAAAGGTTGACTGAGAATGCCTCATGGCATTAAGTCCGCCTTTTGTACTATAAGGTTTTCTTTTGTGCAATAAAGATTAAATAAATAAATAAATAAATGATATACATTACCATGCAAACTTCCACTGAAAATTGGTTTGAACGAGAGCTAGTAAGTAGTTTTTTTTTAATACGTCATAAATGGTACGGAACCCTTCATGGGCGAGTCCGACTCGCACTTGGCCGCTTTAGTTATGGCCCAGTTTCCTCTTTGTCGCTTTCATAAAAAACTATGGCTTGCGTCAATTCTTTGATGTAAATCGTTAGGCTTAGAAAAGAAAAGGAATAGAATACGATAAGATGCTAACGTAAGGTAAAAGTAGATAACGACATTTCAATTTTTGATTTTCGCGGTAGGCCCTCTGAAATTAATATACATTCAATTAGCGATGTACCCTTTTTAATTAAAACCGGAGGCAGGGCCGTAAATGAAGCTGTAAATTTAAATTTAATTATAATTAAAATCGATTAATCAAACTGGCAACGGATATGTTCAATCGAGTATGAAATGATTGTAATGAACTGCCCCACCACGGATAATAGCCGTAAAAGCCATTAGGAAATCCGTTCAATTGCTTACCTTATTTGGTTTAAAAAATAAGGGAATATGGAAATTAAGTTTTTGGCAAAAATTTCATTTTTGATACAAGCTTTTATCGCTGACTGTACTTTTCTTTCCACTGACAACTAATACTCATCGAGATAATTCTAAAAACCCTAAACACCATTAGATTGCGTTGTTTTATCACAGTTCCTATGGCCACCTCTTGTCTCGATCATCAGATCAGCTCGATGGTACCATAATATTGCATTGTCACCCGACTTATATATATATCCAAATTTTCAGTTTCATCGGAAATCGGGACGTGGGTCTTTAACTTGCCAGATTTGACCCGTACAAACACATACTACATAAGGTACATTGCAAGTTAAAAAATAAAATAAAAACTTGTAAAAATAGGTTGAGACGAGATTCGAACTTGCGATTCCGGGTTACCTATCAATTGAGCTAGCTTATCCATCGGCTGCGCGTATTTCCATCATACATAATACTTTTAGCGCAACTTTTATTTGCAATAACAATATACATAATGGAGATATACAAAGGATTACTGTAACTAGCTTAAACCTAAAATAGGCCCTTGAGGCATTGTACCAAGGATGCTGGCGGCATTCCCTCGTTGTATCGCAATACTTATATACACTACCGTCAAAAAGTTCAAGACCAAACGCAGAATATGAAAATAATCAACATTTTAATGTTTTTTTTTTTACGAAAATACTACTATGCATTAGAGTTTTGATCATTTTGTTATCAATTATCATACGCTTGCGAGTTGCGACAATACATATCCGAACAAGACAGTATGAGCGAAAACGAAATGCACGCGTGAATTTTGATATCAAAATGTACGTTCGAATTGGCTTCAATGTCTGTGTAAGGTCCTTAGGGAAGTCAGTGGAGAATAAATTGACAAGCACACATAGGCAAACTACCCACTTGAAGTTAGTTAGGGAAGTAAGTGAATATGCACTGAGTACTCGTACGCCCCGCGCTACATATATTATTTATACAAAAAGTATTACTTAATGCCTTTTTTTAAATACTTTTGATAATAAAGAAGAAATAGGCATTTTTTTACTTAGTTTTGTTGCAAATTTTTTGTATGAAAAGGTAAAACGAATGATTCAAAAATGAGTTCTTCGTCCCTAATTTATATAAAAGTGATACGAAACTTGAACTGAACCGTACGTCACGTTTCGCTATCGAATAAATTTACACTAGGGGCTCTGGAACAAGTTCAGTCTTCATACTAAGGTTTGCTCGAGGGATCTGAAATTTATTTATTTAAAATTTGATTCAGGCAACAAGGTATAACAAATACCTTACAGACTAACATACATACCTACACATTTTATAAAATTACAATTAAACACTATTTAGGCGACAAAACGGCGTGGCTCCGTTGAATCGGCTGTTCTTGTGTCGGATTCGGCAGTTTGCCCCTGAACCTCCGAAACACGAGACCCTTCGGCCAGAAGTCGGCGCATTCCATGGTCCCCTGCAGCGGTCGCGGCACGCGCACTACAAAAGAGTTGAAATGCACGTAATGGCGCGATCGAAGCTGGAACACCCTCAGCGTGTAGCCGGTCTTCTGGTGTACATACCCTACCACTTCAGCAACCAGGCACTTTCAGGAAAGATCCGGGAATCTGGATCCAGATTCGGCTAATTTCATACATTTCGGATCTGGTTTGTACATCTCTGCATTTAATCCCATTCGAAGCGGTGTGAACTACGATGGTAGCACAAAAAGTTTTTTCCCTATTATACAATAATGTTTATTGAACTATTTGTCAACGCGTATTAGATTTGTGTTGTAAACAATTATTTTAATGACGTGGTTAGGTCTTTATTGTCAATGAAAATTTGTGCTGATTCGTTAAGTAGCAATATTAAATGAATTGTTTACTAGCTTTATTTTATTTGCCTCGTTATGAATCGCGGCATTACGTTAGCGAGGGTGAATTTCCTTATTGATTAATGCCATAATAAAATTACATTGTTTTAATATTATATTATAAAAAAGTAATTTTTGACGGCCTCCTAACCTTGTTGGTCTACCTAATCTACAGCTTGGAGGTCCCAGGTTTGAATGCCGGTAAGAGCATTTATTTGTGTTTAAATTAAAAATACATACTTACGTAATTGCTCAACACATTTGATTGTCACGTATATTTATAACACTTTTTTGCTTTTGAACTAATAAAACACGTGAGTTTTTTCTTTATCTAACTAGAACTGATATTAAAGCAACTAGATAACAGATAGCTTGAAGGTGTTATAATAATATTCTGATTTTAATAACAGGTTATGAATTTGATCTGGATTTCTGAGTCAAAAGTGACGTTTTTGGTTGAAGAAATAGCGTATTCGCCTTCCAATTAAAGTCAAAATATCTGGGAGTCCGAGCTTTGCTCAGTAAACATATAAAAACTCACAAATGCGCGTTTTCCCAGAGATAAGACTTAGCTCGATCGAGTTTTCGCCCCCGAAAATCCCCATATAGCAAATTTCATCAAAATCGTTAGAGAGAGCCGTTTCGAAGATCCCCGAAATATATAAACATATATATTTATATGTCACAGACCGTCTTTTATGACAGCTGCATTTAATGGAATGTCAAGTATTAAAATAGTCTATGCTTGAGTGTTTGACTGCGATACAGTGACTTTTATTTGAGTGACCCGAAGCTTTAATGGATTGGTTCTGGGTTGATTCTGATGATAGCCCGAAAAGGGCTCGCATTCTGAAAGGAACCGTCAGTCAGATTTGAATGGGAAAGTGTCGCAGTCAACCGCTCTACATTCCTATCATTTATATTTTTATGGTTTGTATCATTTTAGCTATGATCGTCGATATATATTTACATATTATATACAAGGATTGCTCGATTAAAGGCATAAGACCAGTGTCTGTAAGCAGACGCCCGTTTCCCGCTGCAGCAGCAACGCTGCAGCGGAGCACATGTCATGCTGCAGTCGCCATCCGAGTGTACCTAACCTTCACAATACTAACTTGGAGCTGTAGTTGTCCGCAACGCGGCGCGATTCCACCGTCGGCGTTGAATGCTTCTCAGTCTTCGCCATCTTGTGTTAGGAGAAAATGTCAAAGTGATTTATTTTGACGTTTTTTTGGGTTACATCGCCACGGTTCCCGGTGTTTTATCTGAAACAAAACAAATTCTGATTTTAAACTCACATTCTACCTGCGACGAAACGGAGAATGATGATTTTATTGATAATAACTTTACTTAGATACAGATAGTTTATTTTTCAAGGAGGCATATTACAATGCGTTTATGAACGTCGTTTAAATCCCGCCTAAATTGTTGGAGGTTATCCCAATATGGGACCGGCAAAAAACTTGGCGGAACTCATATTTCAACTAACATGCATTAAATAAAAAAATAAAATGTATCTTTATATGAAATTAAAAAAAAACAAAATAATTATACAGTAGGCTTTCTTATAGAAATTTGATGCACTAGATTGCTAATGCAGGACGTTATCATTGCCAAACATTTCTTAGATATTCTTTCCCGGGACTCAAACTATCATTATATCATGGAAATCGGTTCATCGGACAGACTCATCGTTTTTTTTTTGTTTACATTATTATTAGAGATATAGTGTACTTATTGGGACTTCATACTACCGTGTTACTAAAGCTTACGTGATCGCCATGAAAGTTCGCATAGTTGATCATTGTATGTAAAATACTCGTTTGAACGGCTTGTAGGTACGCAGTAGGCAGGTAAAAAGGGATTTTTTTCTTAACTGGAATACCGTGAGCGCAGGTGATTGTACAATAAGAACGTCCATAATCAAGCTAAGCATTTCTATATTTTTTGGGAGACTTATTTAGTTATGTATTATTAGCTCCCCCATTTATCATTCGATCACGGCAAAACACGAGAGGGATATGATAATTTCCAGGCACATTCAAGTATGAATTGTATGATACTGAAATCTGAAGCAAAGATTAAACCCTTGTTTTATATAATATCCTATTATCATATGGTATGTTCTGGTAAAGTACACCTCCCTTAGAGTTCGTTAGCTGGTTCTTGATTGGCATTTATGCTCACTCTGTGTATAAGATAAAATTTTCTAAATCCCAAACCTTAAAAGGCCATAAATAGTCGCAGGTGCATAAAGCATAAAAAGGTCAAATATGGCGTCGTCTGAACAAAAGATTTCCTTTGGCAGAGTATTTAAGAAGTGGAGCCACCCAGATTTTTGACACAATATGTTACCATAAATGAATTCAGCATCTCCGAATTATTAGAAAACGATAGCAAACTTGGCCTAGTAGTTTACATCAGGATAAAGTTGAGAGCCTCCCCTTAAAAATTTACATCAGGTATCTTGGTGGCTCCACTTCTTAAGTCCATCCTAGTGGGTCCTAATAGACCGCGGCCCAGGAACAGATTTCCATGAACAATCGCCTCCCTGGCAAAAACTCGTATGGTGGTTAACGGCTATGTATGATGAACTCTCGTGGACGTCATTTGCCGCTCCGTTGGTGGGTTGAGGAATGACAGCCACCGAAACACGTAATTTTTTTATTGTCATCGCCTCCCGTTTGAGACTTTGTCAGATAGATGCTACTGTTAATTAAAAATCGTCAGCCGGCTGTATCGCGGTGGTAAGAACGTCAGTTAGTGATTTGTACCTATCTCGTTTGCCCCAATATATAAATACTAGAGATTAAATCCAGTTTTTAAATTCTGTAGTTAAATAGAAACTCTTCGCTTTGTCTGTCCGCATTATGTCCGTCTCGTACCTCCGTTTGACTCTAAGCGCCTTAGCTCTTAGCTCGGTGTTTGTTAGTTAAGTACTAGAACATTCCAAGTTGGCATAATTATATCGATCGCGCTGCCGAAGTGGTAAAATAGTGATGATTTATCAAAATTAAACTAAAACTAAGACATTAATCTTTCAAGAAGAAGGATCAATCAATATTTTCGAAAATTATGGCTATAATATAATTATATAAATAAATATACTGCATCATATTCTTATTTTCGAAGTGGTCGCATAATGATACTTGTGCAGTATACGAGATACCAATGTATATATACTTAGTTACTTCTATACATATACTGTGCTGTCGAGAATAGCCATGGCCAAGCGTTGGAAATACGCCTTGTATTAGAAAGTGTCATTAAATATATAATTAACCATTGTTAAACTTATTAACAAGCACGTGGGAGGATGAGTAAACCTATTTATTTTCTAAACTAACTAACAGAATAAGTTATTGTAGGTAATTGTTACTTCTTCACGTATGAACAATTGAGACTGTAATTAGAATGTTTGCGTCATACCTATTATCTCATTATTTTTTATGTTGGCCCAACAATTTACATTCTTAATCTTATCCATCATCTTATCCTTTCCACTCAAAGATGGCTTTCTTTGCAAATAACGTTTTACTCGTATGTATGTAGATTAAAATCTTTATTCATTTACCCGTAGAATTGAGTAACTCTGACATGCCTGAATTTAAATAAAAATTATATAATTATTGCTTGGATAAATGTTATTATCAATAGAATTGACGAAATTTGACATCTTTACAGATGATTGTTTATTGATTTACATCACATAAAATAAACTTACAATCTAATACAGTTTCCTGTATAACTGTTTGCACAGTTTGACTGCAGGTGCGATTTTTTTTCATGTTTTTGACAATATTTTAGGATGTTTTGATATTTAGCGAGTATTTTTATCCTTTTGTGGTTGCTTAATGTAAAGTTTCGCTATCGAATAAATGTATACTAGGGGTACTGAAAGCCTACGTGATGAAATGAAAACTTAGATGACCATATTTTTGTGACGATTGAAGTGTGTTTCCTTGGACACCTTGCTCAGGTATAGGTATGCTGCTGACTGTTCATCACTACATTTTTGCAAATAAATATATCTTTAGTTGACTAAGCAAAATTATAGTTTGCAGTATATTCTATGATCAATTCTCATTCCTTCTCTCTTTTTAAAGTCTCAGGTCAGTGTTATAGCCCTTTATGAAAACTACATCATATAAAACGGTTATTTACAATCTTCAAGTCGTTTTCGTCCAATCCACATAAGTGCCTCGTTACCAGAGTTTTGCGACATAAGGAATATCACTAGTGTTTCAGTTTTTTTTTACTAAAACGCTTCTTCTATCTCTGTAGATAATACTTTATAATAAGATAAAAGAGAGAACAATATCAGAAAATACGTAAATACCGCAAGCCTACCTATAAATGCAAAGTCATGTCATATTCATTTCGTACTCATTTCAGCCAAAGCCTACGTCTCACACAGTTAATTAAGTAAAGGCAAATAAAAAAATATAACGAAATCAGCCAAACTGATTAAATTGGTTGATACGCAAAGTCATACATTTTCTATAGCTACGGGTATCAGCCAATATAAGTTTTAAAGTTGTTTTGTACTCATTATTGCAATTGAAATTATAGTGTTCAGTTTTATTGCGTTCTTAAACGTTTGCTTACAGAATTACATTTTATTACTTCAATGGATTAAGACAATTTTGTTTATCCCCGTCTTTAATTTTCATTCGTAAAATGTACAGTCAACAGCAGACAGCAAATAGCAGTAAAATCTAATACAAATTTCCCAACATCAAAGAAAATCCTAAACAAATCAGCATCTCAACTCTACTGCCGATAACCATCGTTGTGTGCTATTGTAATAATAGGCAAAATACAAAATTACAATTATAGTACATAATTGTATTTTACAGTACATATGGGGCTACTTTATAGCACTAGTGCGAGAAGTAGCATATTATGTTACTGTGTCGAACATTTAAAGGGCCATATGTACTGTAAAACGTTGTACGATACATGTGCGAATAGGTAATTCGCAACTCGTGTCGATTTAAAACACTCCCTTCGGTCGTGTTTTAATTTATCGCCACTCGTTTCGAATTTCCTATTTTTCGCACTTGTATCGTAATGTACTATTTCCGTATTGTTTTACATTTTTATAAGAATTTTCGCGGGTTCGAATAAAAGCCGGTTAACATGATTATTATTTTTTACTTCCAATTAATTTTGAAATAATGGCAAGTTATGCAGAAGAATTAAAAAAAAAAATCTAATATAACTGATCTAAAGTTATAGTTTTCCCATATTTTTCATTTTCTTATTGACTGCTATTATAATGCACACAACTGTATACTCGTACTATATCTGGATCTTTTCGTAAATGTTTGCCGACGCCTGATCTTGGACCTACATATAGTTATTTTAAACTATGCAAGTATTTCAAGGTGGCTGTAAAAGGCGCTTTAACTATGTACATAAGCTACAAAGGTATTAAACGTACTATAGATACTATAAGTATGTATCTACAGAAACATTAGTACATCATTATGGCATTGCCATTGACACAGCGACAGACTAGGCTTCATAATACTACTTAAGCGTAAAGGTAGAAGGAACATATTTATTACAATGATTTTGAACTTTATTCCAAAGTGATAGGGTTCAATTTGGCATAATTTCGGACCCCTTATGACTAGAGTTGTGCCGTTCTCGAGACTATGCTTATACTCGTCCGAGAACATTCCCCATACAAAACAGAGAACATTTTCGGAACGGTACAACTAAATGCCATATGTTATGCCAGTTAAAGGGTTAAACCAGTCTATAAAGCTAGCATTCAAGATATTTGCGTCCCAGGGAAAACAGAGGAGAATTGATCTAATTTAAAATTTCCTCATTTAATTTTTTTTAAGTAATATAATAGTGTTCTTTTTTCTATTTAATAATTATATCAAAATGAGCAGCTACCGGTTATAATTCCGAGTTCCATAAAATGGGATGTAAACAGAGCAAAAACCAAGTTGACACTCTGTTTGCCAACATTTCTTGCACCATGAGGGCTAGAATTTTGATGCATAAGTCTCAAGTTCATGAACTTGAAGTTGAAACTTTTGAGAGGCAAAACTATGGAAAAAGATGGATGTGAAAATAATCCCTTGTGCACAGAAATGCAGAAAAATCAAAATCCAACCTTATGAACTTTCTGCATCTCGAAAGCTAAAAATTTTAGAATTAAATACCAGAGTCATCTTCTTATTAGACGTAATAGAATTCAAGTCGGGAATTGATTTTAATTCAATTTATTCATGGACTACATGGAGACTTGACAACTGTCAGGAGATTTGATTACGACAGGGCGAATCAAGTCTCTCTTGTATGTGGGACACATGGTAAACAAATTTTTACCACGGCAAAAATTCCGGGTTTCACGATTTTATTACATGGGAATCTTGTGTGTACTTAAGGAACAAAATAACGTGATACAAGCCAGGATGGTTAATTTCCACCAAAACGCCTTTTGTTATTCAGGGGTGAATAGTCACTGATTTAGATTAGACTCTAATCATTATAGACATTGATGGAGTTACAAATCAGAATTTCAGAAATTGTTCATAAATATTATTATTGAAAAAGTGATTGTGTTCAGCCATTCGCGAACAAGACCAGTGTAACTTGCGTCGAAACGTTGGATATATATATTTACAGATTTACACAATACACTACAGATATTTTTTACTCTCTAAAATAACAATTGAAACAATACATACATATTAAGCATATAATTTAAACTATGGTAGACAACTACTAGGCGACGTTATACCTACGCATATGTATATACCTACTCGTACTCAGATATATAGATAACATCTATAACTTAGGAACAAACACTCGTTATATAAATAAATATATTAATAAGCTCAAGAAGGCTTGTGTTGTGGGTTGTGGGTACTTAGGCAACGATAAATATACCTAATATATAAATACTTAAATATATATAAAACACCCATGACTTAGGAACAAATATCCGTGCTCATCACACGAATAATTGCCCTTATCGAGATTCGAACCCAGGAGTCCTGACTCCTGGGCCAGGACCATAGACATAGGCAGTGGGCTAGACCGGTCGTCAAACAAATGCCTACGCGCTAGTGACTACTGATGAAAACACAAATACATGCCTTTATCCCCGAACCCGGACCTCCTGCTTAAGGCAGAGTCACAACCGACTATTATCATTCGCCTTGCTAAATTATTAGAGCCATGAATCGTGTTTATTAATCGTGTAAATGTGTAGTAATAATTTAGTCCCATTGACGCAAAATATTGCGATTTAGGATAAGGTCATGCGTAGTTAAAGCAAGTATGGGGTTATTGCGTCTATTTCTTTATTATAGTTATTCCTCGACTACAATTAGTCGCAGCACCGTCTATGTTACGTGTTACTGTATTCTAGAAGTAGCCGAATTTTCACCAAATTCAAAGGTTAAAAGAACTTATTACTTAGGTTAAATGTTACGAGGCAGTTTTTAAACTGCCTAACATAACACTAGGAAGTTTAAAGTATTATATATTCTTATACTAACGATTTTTTATTTATTTTTGTTACATATACATGCGGTACAAACATTGAAAAAAAACAAAAAAAAACTTATTTGTACAGGTTGTTTATTTACTCACCTGCAATAATTTACGGGCTAAATGTATAGATCATACTGAGCAACTTTTACTATGAGACCAAACCCGAAATCGCGAAAAAAATTTACTCTCCCATAGAAAATGTCAAGGTCAGACAATCAAAATGTATGAACCAGCCAATTTTTTTCCGCGATTTCGTGGTTGGTCCCATAATAAAAGTTGCCCAGTACGACCTATACATTCACCCGTAAATTACTGCAGGAGACTAAATAAACACCTTGTATATTTTGAATGGATTTAAATAGGTAGGCAAGTAACGTGGTGATTAGCAAAACAGATGGTTCTTTTTGTGTCGCATAAATTATTTGGATTCTGACTTTTTAGACACGCACATTGAATGAGATAAGATGAGACAGGTGAATGATCCGTTGTGTCACTTGTTAGGGTCAGTATTTTATAGATCGTGTCATTCACGAAGAGGCGTGCCTTGACTCGTATTATAACGTTATTAAAGGTTAGATTTGACAAATCTGCGCGTCATCGTAAACTATTTAATATTATATTGCATTTTAGCTTTTGCTTTCGAGCGCACACATACACACACACACGCACGCACACACAACATTGAAAAAACACTTACAAAAACCAATAAAATATTTTCATTTTCGTTTTCATCGTGGATGACACGAACTATACCAACAAAACCGTATTTACATATTTACAAATGAGAAGATACCTAACGGTCTTGAAAGAAGCATTTATTCAGAAACATTACTATTCGTCCGTTTCATTACCGTGACCACACTGTAAATTAGACCCTCTACTCCAGTAATTTTATGATCCGCTAGTTCGTTATTCACACGAATGAATCTCAAAATCTTGACATTGAACCATCGCACTGGGAGACTTTGGCACAAGATCGGCTGAAGTGGAGGCATACAGTGAGGACTAAAGTGCAAGCAATTTTGACTCTTAGAGACTCTATACATCTCTAAGGATAATTTGCTAAAAGTCATTTAGTTCTGACAATTGAAAATTGTTGATGTGCTTGTTTTTGTTTTCACTGACGGTCCGATTCGAAGAATGAGATACGATAACGATAAGTTCTGGTTTAGATAAGTTCTCAGTTAGATATTGTTTGTATGTCGTATAATTGAAAGAAGCATCTCGATTCGGGCGGTTGCCATTGCCACTTTGACGTTAGACATATCGTAAATTTATAGATGTTATTGGGATCACAGCGGATCGAAATAAACGTCAATTTTGACATGTCGTCTAGTTATCGATCTTTTGAATGTCTTTCCAAGATTTTAAACGTATCTCAATCATTCTTCGAATCGGGCCGTGAGCTATTACACAAAAAAAAATCACAAGTGCTGTCATTATCTCTAAAACAAGACCGAATTCAGAAAACTTCGACAATGTAGTCTCTAAATGTGGTCGAGAATACTCCTTTAAAATCTGCCGGGTTACTCGTTCCCACGGTGTATACACCGTATATATATAATATATTTTATTTATTTATTATTAAAACTGATCGGCGATATTGGCCCTAGTCACACGTGATGGAAAGTGAAGACAGGGCCTAAGATGGAGCTCACCGGTTCAGTAGTATACTAGTGTAGTAGCCTATTCACTCTTGCTATAGATATATATGTATATGAGTTTGTTATGTTGAAACGCATAAATTATACGACCCGTTTGTAGTTCAAAATATTTAAATGTGTTTTGAATAATATATGCAGTATTTGTTACAGTAATGCTACGGTTACACTTAAGAGAATAATATTAGCGTCCCTACTTATATTTATATTTAAGAAAACGTCATAATTTCATAAAAGATTGCGGTTTAAAATAACACTTGCACTGACTGGGCTGCCAAAATCACTGCCAACTTATCTTGGTCTGACTCAACAGACTTATTTTCTGAGACGAAACTCACATAATTCAATTACTGAAATGCTATACGTACTTTACTCGTACATAATAACACACTTTGCACACTTGCAACAAAAAGTACCTACTATTTCCGAATCGGTTCAGAAATAACGGAGTTCTGAGGAACCTAACTTAGGCAAAAACTGTCGACTTGATAAACTCCTCCCTATTTGAAGTCGGTTAAAAATAAATAATGTCGACACACCTGTCTGATGAATAGCTATGTGATTTAAAAACACCTTTTGTGTACAGATTAGTTAGATAATGATAACACATGCAATGATATCATAATTATGACTCTTGTATGCGTCGCCAGTTGATTACTGTTACAAGGTGACAAGGTGACATAAATCATAATTACCTAATTGGTTACTAAATTATGTTACTGCAATAGTCTTTATCTACATAAAATATACGAACGAAAGTTGAATAAACTATATATTAAAATGAAGTACACAAAATCAGGAATTACATATGACAATATCATTCAAAATGGCCTCCTCTGGTCTTGACACAGGCCCTCAAACGACGAGGCCAGTCATCAATAGCGGCACGCACGATTGTCATGTCTAACTAATTCCGTCACTGTCTTAACTATGGCCCGCTTGAGGGAGTCAATATTTGTATGGGGTTTAGAACAGGCTTTCTCCTCAATAACCTACCATATGGCATAATCTAGGGGGTGAAGGTCCGGGCTGGAGGACGAGCGAGTAACAGAACTTAGTAACCAACTAGGTACAATCCAATATACGGAGTTCATTAAACCATAAGTGTATAAAACACTAATCATTTCCAACTGCGTATATTTTAGCAAAGTAAACTTTAAAGCACGCAGGGCAGCATTAAAGCTGACTCTTTACGTTATCCTTTTTGAGCTCGTTATCTTTTTGTGGTTCTCGGAATTCACTGTTAGTTTTATGAAATGTACGCTTAATTTTTCGGATTAAAGAGTAAATTTGCCACCGTTTATTTAAATAGGTATTCGCTTTCATTATAAAGCTTTTTGTGGAATGTTGGTTAAATGGAGAGAAAATGTTATATAAAACAGTAAAGTTATTCAATATTTGCTTTGAGGCTAGGCTTGAAGGCTTAAAACCAGTATAGTAGCAATTCAAATAAAAATCTTTGTATGTAATTAAGGCTACGATCAACTAACACTAATTGGACCATTTGTTGTCTTTATAGAATAATAAATAAATAAATAAATAAATAGGGAATGTGGTGTGGTGTGGTACATTTGTTTCTTTTTTTTCCTCACTAAGTAACCAATGCAAATGGAAGTAACTACATTACATTATACATTATTTAATATTTCGCATTTATTCCGCGCAGAAGAGAAGTTGTTAAAACGTACCAAATCTTATCAAAATCGGACGAAAAACTTGTCGACAAGTAAACGAATTGTCCTTTTTCTATTTTATTAACCAAAAACACTTAAACTAATTTACATTTA
Source organism: Cydia pomonella (assembly GCF_033807575.1). Lineage (NCBI taxonomy): Eukaryota > Metazoa > Arthropoda > Insecta > Lepidoptera > Tortricidae > Cydia > Cydia pomonella. The sequence goes on along the minus strand of NC_084706.1, from coordinate 20,805,962 downwards.
AAAACAGCGAGCGAAAACCCTTCTATTTTGTGAACGCGCATTAATTGCAATTTTATGGTTACCTATTTAAAATTGGTTTTTGAAAGTACGTCGTTAATTAAAGTACGATTGTAATTTAACAATAAAACCAATTTGATACTTAATCGACTGACTGTATGATTAATGTAAATTTGTGATTCATTATTAAACATTGGATTCACTAACTAATTATCGTGGGAATAACGTTTAAAGGAAGGAAAACATGTAATAATAGTAGGTAGGTATATTATTGCAGAGGCCGGGGAACGGCAATTAGTGGATTGGCATTTCTGCCGAGACGTATAAATGTTACTGTAAAAGCCCAAAGTGCGGTAAAACTAAGGTTTTACCGGTGAAACCTAAGACCCACCGTCACATTTTGGTAAAAGCACGAATTTTGGATTTCGGTATTTTACGTACACCGAAATTTCAGAAAACACCCAGTAGTTGACTCAGTAAATCTTAGGTTTTATTGCAGCGGCCGGTAATTGACAACATTTCATTTTTATAACAGCTGAAATCTTACATATGATTTCGAAGAATTTGCTTCTTGAACACTGCAATATGTGTCGAAATTTAGTCAAAGTCCCACTTTGTCGCTTACCATAAGGACGAGATTTGCTTGTATCTTTATATGAATAACCTGTCAAAGTGTCCTTATGGCAGGCGACAAAGTGGGACTTTTTGCTTGGAAACGACACATATATTAATATAAATTAAATATCGATTATTAAAAAAAAATACAGAAGCCATGTGAAATGCCATTGGTATTCATCACAAGAAAAAAATAGCTGTCATAATATCGGATTTGACATTTTCAATTAAATACGACGTATCGAGAGAAATTCAAAACGAAAAGAAATTTATTTACATAGTTAAGTTACTATCTACTAATCATTTTTAAAATTGTCAAAACTGTGGATCGATGAGGTACTTCTTCTCTAAAGTATATCAAATATTGTTTCGTCCGTTACCTACTGCAAAAAAGATTCGTCGAAGACATCGAACAAATATTTAATTACATTAATTCATTAGTGTTTACCCGTCGGTCCATCGTATCCGTATGAAAGCCTGGTGTCCTATTCATGTATCAGTATTCGTTATTATATCCAAAATCGTCGTAGAAATCTGATATTGTACCAAAATTGTTTTAAAACAACAACGAACCAGTTTAAAACATTGACAATGACAACGTCTCCTCAATGACTTTTTGATCAAGACAAGTCTAGCTTTTAGCGTAGAATTTGAGTTACGCCATTTTAGAATACGTACACATAAAAAAATAAATACAAGTCCTAGTGAAAAAAAAGAACTATCTGCGTATTCCTCGTTTCAATTAAAATGTAGTGAACCAATAAAATTATAGGGTCAGAAATATGAAATATTCTCAATTCTTACATAATATCTGGTTCTTGAAATCTTCGCCGAAAATCTGGTATCACAGTGCACGCAATGTAAAAACATCATACTTTTTAACAACTACAATTCTTAAAAAACAAAATAATAAAAAAGTAAGTAACGTAAATCTTAATAATACCGGGTGTGTAATACAATTATCTATAAAGAGTAATTGTACATAATACCTGCCTACATTATTAAGGCGTCTTATAAATAACTTACCTAATGAAAATACGACACCGCGGAACAACACGTATTTCAGAGCCTCATTATCAGTGGATCTTATCACACTACACACCGCCGTCTCGCGTCTACTACAACTGTTTGACATCCACGCGAGAGTATGTTACACTACGAGTACAGTATGTTGTTTACAGCCATTTTTGAATTTAGAATTTTTTGCCGAATTTCCGTTAGGATTGATATACATTTTAGTACGAAGAGTTATTCTTACAGTACCTACTTAGTTGCCTAACTTTTTTTTTCATTTTTTTTTATTTAGAACACAGTCATAATAGAAGTGTTACATATGTTTTACACAATGTACAGACACTGAGAAATAGTAAAAGATCTGTAGGTTATTTTTACTGCATAGAAAATGGTACTTGAACTTTGGAATAGATGGCAATTTTATCGCAATTTTACATCACTCGCTCATGCATCTTACTGTACATTGGGTGAATCTTCTTTTTTTTTTGTCACTCGTTGTCAAAGTTACCTTCCCCTGAGTCACAATTATCACACTGAATGCTGGGAACCCGCTCTACATTTCTGCCGATCCCAGAAAGCGAGCGTAGACCTACCGAAACATTGGCAGTGAGTATATTAAAACCGCAATTTTATGTCATTTAAATTCACAAACATGCATTTTTGTGGTAGTTGTAAGCCTATCCATATCTAATAGGTCATGTTAGTAGAACGTGATACAACATTTCTTCTAAGAAACTGTGCCACTGTTGTCTCCTGGACAACGGTTCAGAATGACGACAAGAAATAGTTGACCGACCGTCTTCTGATAATATGTACCTACAAGCGAGTGCGGGACTAGAAATAAAACAACGTTTTAAAATATTTTTAACAACCAGAAACGTCTGCGAACGATGCTATTAACACCGTAACTAGTGAATTTCCAATAAATATGACTTGGAACTCCGGTAGCCGTTTAAGAAGTGTAACGCTCTTACGGTAGATGTCGCTAGGGTCTCCTAAATCCATATGGTGGAAAGATTCGCCGGCTATGGAGGTCTTGGTGACTCTGTTGGCAGAGCGCTGGTGTATCGATTCAGAGCCCGTGAGTTCAAGTCTCACCCAAGGCAGTAATTTTTCCACTTTTAAATTTATTCTGACAATTTCTTAAGCAATGATGGGAATATTAAATGAATTAAATATAAGACGGGTATATATTGTGTTGATCAGTTGGTAGAGCAGATCAACACAATATATCCTCCTGAGCTGTGAGGTGAGCTGCGGCTCCAATTCTTAAAATACTTCAAGAATTAGGGCGCATTCAGATGGTACGAGAACTCGCATGCGAGTTTCATTACATTACAGTATTTAATCAGCCGGCTGAATTGGATGTAACCTCAATAGTTCGCGATGTAACTAAACTTACATGAAAGTTCGCGCGCCGTCTAAACGAGCGTTACGTATTCCGACAGCTCTGTAAGGCACATAAAATAATAAGCCTACGAACCCATGTTTTTCTACTTAGTGGAGGTAATTGTAAGGTAGGTCCTAGAAAACTGCACTTATGTTGCACGTGCACAGATTATAACTTAAGGTGACCTTCGGATATCAACAGCTGCATTACTGTGCCAACATTACTGCTGCGGCCTTGACGCGGGACACTTGACAGCTAAAGCTGTCAATTTCCTTGATAAAATGAGTGACGGATTGAACGTCGTTATCGCGGCAGTAATGCGGTAGAAGACGTCACTCATTTTATCAAGAAAATTTACAAATACAGCGGCCACATCCACGCTGCCGTAGTAATGTCGCAACAGTAATGCAAATGCAGTTGACATCCGAATGTCACCTTGAATTATAGTCGCGGCAGCACTGAATGCGGCGGCGAGCGTCACCCATTTTGTTAAAGACATTGGCAGATACAGAGCCAGTGACAAAGCTCAGTAGGGCTAAGATGGTCGGCTCTTTATCATTTGTCACCATGCCTGTCACGTTCTAACAAGTATGTAAGCGCGAAAGTGATGGGCATAGTGACAAGTGATAAAAATGGAACCATGCTGACACCGCAGTAGTAATGTCGCAACAGTACCTAATACAGCTGCAGTCGCCATCCGAATGTCACATTGAATGTTATAGTTACGGCAGTACCTAATGCAGCGGGGAATGTCACCCATTTTGTCAATACTGACAGATACAAAGCCAGCGACAAAGCCGCAGAAGAAATGTCGGAACAGTAATGCAAAAGCAGTTGACATCCGAAAGTCACTTTGAATTATAGTCGCGGCAGTACCTTATTATACAGCGGGGAACATCAATCATTTTGTCAACGAAATTGACAGATACAGAGCCAGCGACAAAGCCGCAGCAGTAATGTCGCAATAGTAATGTAAAAACAGTTGACATCCGAATGTCAACTAGAATTATAGTCGCGGCATTACCTAATGCGGCGGGGAACGTCACGTCACCCATTTTGTCAATACTGACAGATACAGATCCAGCGACAACGCCGGAGCAAGTAATATAATATCGCCACAGTAATGCAGCTGCAGTTGCTATCCGAATTTCAACTGCAACCATCAACCAACCACATCGCGAAGCTCAAGTACCTATTTAATGCATTATCAGCGACTCTTATCATATGCACTACTCACCGCACGTCAATGACACTGTTTTACCGTCACGCGAACGTAATTACTGTACAGCGTGTTGTTTTTTAACGCTCATACTTGTAAGGCGCATGGCAAACTGCATCCGATTCGCACGAGTGAGATGTCACTATAATACACACATAACGTGGTCTCGCACAAACTACGGAGCGACGTGCGAATCAGATGATTGGACGACCGCTTCTCCATACAAACGTAGCCCTGGGGGCCTACCGCGAAAACCGAAATTCGCAAATTGCGGGGATCTTTCTCTTCTACTCTCAAAGACGTAATTAGAGTGACAGAGAAAAATGCCCGCAATTGACGAATTTCGTTTTTACGTCTTCCTTGCCCAAATTTTAGCTCAATCTGAAACCAATATTAAGTGGTTGAGATTTAAGTAGTTTTGGCATATTTTAAAGATAACTACATACCTAGTTTCATACGTATATCGGAAGTATTAAAGCCTGTATAAGTAGAATGGATCCTTATGAGCTCGATGTACATAAATCCAATTTACAAGGGGGCAAAGTTGTTGTTTAAACGCTCGTGCTAATATTGATATCCGAGCAAGTGAAAGATTCCAAAATTGAACCACGAGCGTAGCGAGTGGTTCGAGAGGTGGAATCTTGAGTGTTGCGAGGGTTTCAAGGCACGAGGGTTAAACAAACTTTTCCTCCGAGTGAAACACAAAATTTTTCACCACACCAACGCGAGGAAACTATTAACTATGAAATACCAAAAAAATCCAATCAAGTCAAATCCAAATGGACGTAATATAAAATTTATCATCCAAAATCATAATTTAAAAGTCAATTCTACCAGCTAACATAAAGAAACAACTCAAAATTTGCATCTGATTACTTTGCCCCACATGTGGATAAAATGCAACTTTCTCATTAGTTTTTGAACAATCAAGAGGCTCTTTACCAGTTGGTGTGGTGAAAAAGAATTTTCCTTATGGCGGCGCTATGAAACGGCGTTGCTATGAAAACCAGTAACTTCCAATCGAATTGGCTTTGAATTACTGCAGATTGTTTGCTTGAGGCGGATTTCAACTTACAAATTGACGTCAATTTCATTTTGACGTTACGCGCCCGTCAATTTCTCTTCAACCCAATAGCAAAGAGAATTTGAAATAGAGGTGGATTGTCAAAGTAAACTTTGTAGCTACAGTAAATTTACTGCCATCTTTCGACACATGATTTAAACTTTTAAAACTCCATTTGACTTCGACCCTTATTCTTTCATTTACAAATTTAACACATATGAATGAAATAATAAGGATCAAAATCAAATGGCGTTCTAATAGTATTAATCATACGTATATTTTTGTATAAATTTATACAAAAAAATTACTTCTTTGATATATAGGGTAACACTGAAAAGAGGTACAATTGAAATTTAGTGAAAATTATAAAAAAAAGCATTCACGGGGAATAGCTTTGCGATCCTAGCGAGATAACGGTATCTTTTCTATGAAATTCCATTTCGGGAGAAAACGTTTTCCATTAACTAAATCTTAACAAATCACTTTTATTTTGATGTCGTTCGCTTCAGCATAATAATATAATCTAGGTTTATAGGTTATTGCACATTAATGGAAAATATTTAGAAGTGGAAAAACGTTTTCTCTTTTTGTATAGGCGATCACGTGGTATACGGGAAGTACACTTAAAGATTTTAAAGTATTAGTTGCAGTCTTTTTTGCCATTTTTTTGTGATCTTATACCCACTTTTGTGTTAATTCCAGTCAGGATAAGCGAGCCTTTTTATCCTTATAGGAGAAAAAATGTATTCCAAAATTTCCATACATTTTTCAAATTTTCCTTTTTGTTACCGCCATCCAAAGTAGGTTTATGGGGAAATAGTATCACAATACGAAAAAACTGGGACATTTTTTATCGCAATAGGATCGAAGCGAGCTCTTGCTCATGACTCTGAGTATAAGTAACATAAAATTTATAAAATAATACTAAATTAATGAAAGTGGTATCTTTTTAAGAAACACTCAGTTGTCGTGTGAATTTTTTGTCATTTGCTCTTGATTAAAGTATGTAAAAATTCAAAATATAAACTATACTTTTGTTTGGCCCCCTTTTAAACAGTGAGAATTCTGTTCATAATATAGTCGTATGCCTATTATTTGTTAGTTTGCGATTGTTGTCATTTTCTTTTGTTACGTAGAAGTCATAGTAATTTGACGACTGAGGAATTTCAAAACAAAACTTCGCGTTTTTGAAAGAGTAAGGTCACTCTTTTGGACACAATATTGATTATTGACTACGATTGGGTTTCCGAACGTGAACATGAATCCGAAGGTCTTCTACGAAACAAACTTTTGCACGAAAAGTAGCAAAGAAGGACGCTCCGGTGTCCGTGACACACGTTTTTTGGACATTCCGGAACTTAAATTACTTAAGTAAGTTAATTTCTGGAAGACCCGTTACAGATACCGTTCATATTGTAATTAACTCTTCTAAATTTTGAAAATAAAAACATTTTTTTATTCTGATAAGACCGTGTACATTTGCGTTAGATTAAGCGAATAATTATGTCATAGTTTTTATTTGTATGGTTCAGTAAATTATTGCCTATTTTAGTATAGCGCTAGACGGAGCATTTCATTCTTTGGAACGAAAAAAAATCGAAATGTATGTATAAAAGTTAAATAGAGTCAGACCAAGATAAGTTGGCAGCTATTTTTTAAGCCCGCACAGTGCAAGTGTTATTTTGAACGTCAAGCATGTTTCATTATCACGTTTACTTAACCCTTGCACAGGCTGGGCTATCAAAATCAACCAACTTAGCTTGGCCTGACGCTATACCATTTAGTATCATGTACTTAGCGTAGCGCCGATGTTCACGGAATTCAATAAAAATATCCTGTATAGCGATGTCTCGCTTTCGTAGTGCGTCGTGCGCATCTGCGGCCAATGTAAAAACCGCCTTAAAAAAAGTACGTAGTTTTTATTGATCATTACCCATCAAGCGTGCGAGCCTTGTGCTACATAAAAGGTCACGTGCCGCGGAAAACAAAGCCGGAGGCCCACTTGCGGAATAAACGCTGCTGGTTACAATACCCGAGTTGCGTTGAACGTTACATTTTTTAAATTAAAGTGCGGTAGGCTCAGAGAACGGAGTTTTTTAAAAGTTGTATCGCTTTTTTAATCACAGTACGGTAGCCAAAAATAAAATAAGCAATCTTGAGGATTTGAGCGATTTGAATCCTGAGTTTTTGACTTGCGCTCGATCGAAAAAAATATGAACATGGTCTAAAATTCTTATCAAAATTACATTATGCTTGATAATGATAACTCACCGATTACTTTTTTTTATTATTAAATCACAAAGAATTAAAATTCATAAACATGATATCCGCGGTACAGGTACAGTATAATATGTCGTCGTTTTAAAGTGTTGCGTTTAGAGTTGAACCAAGCGACCTCTCCATGACATAAATTTGCAATGGCAATACCATTTGCAGATTCTAGTCAAAATATAAGAACAGGAAGTTTTTCTTTTTTTTAAGTGCTTACGGCAAGTCTAGGTCCATGTGGCAAAAAAAAAAATACCGGGACAGCGCGAGGAAGATGATGATGGAAGTTGTTTTACTTATACAGAATTTAACTAAAATAGTGGGGATCCGTTTAATAAATGGTCCGGTCACTTTAACCGGTTATTGAATTACAACTCCTATGGCAATTGAAATAAGATTCAAAAATTATTGTGTGGTCCCTCTACGACGGTTGCTGAGTGCCACCGAGTCGAACGCTACCGAACCAGTCTAAAATGTATGCTTGAGATGCGTAACAAAGGCGCGTTATCGGAGAGCGCACCTACACTGGTTTTTTGAGCGTTGGACTAGCCGCCAATTAGAATTATAATTCTAATTGTTTCAGCTGACCCGTCTAATTATCGGCCTATCGCGATCACCTCCATACTCTGCAAGATTATGGAGCGTGTACTGAACACCAAGCTCCTGGCATATCTCGAAGGTAACGATCTCCTCAGTGATCGGCAATACGGCTTTCGCCGAAACCGGTCTACTGGGGACCTTTTGATTTATGCCACCCACCTATGGGGCGAGGCCATCGAGAGACAGGGTGAGGCTATCGCGGTGTCCCTCGACATTTCCAAGGCCTTTGACAGAGTCTGGCACGACAGCCTAATAAGCAAGCTCTCCGTGTATGGGATCTCGTCTGGCCTGCGCTCCTGGATCACTGATTTCTTGAGGGACCGATCTATTCGAGTTGTCCTAGACGGATGCTCGTCTGATCTTTTGGCTATTCTGCCGTCCTATCACTAAAACCTATCTAACCCACAAATTATAGTTTTGAGATATGAGCAAAAAACGTTCAAACCCATATCTCTAGAAAATGTGTACATTTCTTCCGGATTTCTTTTGTGCAAAAATTAAAACTAAATTTATCCTTACTTTATTTGAAAACCATTTCCTCAAATATTATATTATTAATTAGAAAATCACAATTTTGTGTTTTAGTGTTGCAAATAATTACTAAAATATGTGCGATATTACTCCTAAAACACCGTTAAGTATACTTTAACCGTTGTTTAGAATTGAATAACATATAAAAAATAACTAAAATAACGGCCAAGTCAATTTACGTGTTTATAGTATCGTAATTGTGAATTGTGTAATAAACAAAACATAGCTTAATAACCGCAAAGGTACTGAACAATTTTATAGTATTTTATCTGTTAAAATATTACCTAGAAAACATTTGTAATAAACACGTTATTGGACTGTAACCGTTTTTTAGCTATGTAATGACTATACATATTGAAGTAATTTGTATGCATTCCTATACTAAAAGCCCGTTAAATGACGAACTAGTAATGCTCACTAGGTTTAAGTCGTGGAAATATTCACAAAAAAAGGTTTATTGTATTAACAAAATCATGTTAACCTGCGTTATACTACTAAGTTTTAAGAGAAATTCAATATGTTAAATCACATCTGTATCGTATATGTATTTATTCGCATGCAAAATAAAACCAAAAACTTAAAAAATACTGACAAATCAGTCGTCAACTTTTTAAAATTTTAAAAACGCAAAGTGTGTCAGTCTCAAAAATGTGTTAAATTTTATATAAAAAAATGTACGTGAAGAAGTAGATTACTAACCATTGTAAGGTGCCTGATCCATGTAAGGCCCAGTGTCTAATGAAGCCCACTTTTGAAAATGAGCCCCCCCGCGCTTTAATTGCCAGTTCAAAAACCTAGTAAGGCTAAATGACTACACTAAAACCTATCATTTCTCAGATCCCTACTAGTTTTTTATACGGAATTTGTGACTTCGTGAGTTTTACTACGGTAAAAGGTAAGTTAACATACTACTAACTGGGTTTAGAGGCATAGAAATCATAATAATTGTGCCGATTTTGGAGCAGGTGTCTCTGTAATCGGGTGAGTACTTACGAGATGGATACAAATAAGATAAAAAACGAATTTCCAATAATTAGTTACCCACCTTACCTAGTAGGTTTTTATATAGGGCAGCCAAAATCAGCCTTTAACACCCTTCGCATAAAAATAAAGCATTAATCTCATGCAATATGGAATGGCTGTAGTACAATATGCGGAGATGATCAGAGGCTTCACTTTCATAATTCCGTTGAATTTGGGGACCCGCTAAAGTGTGGTAGTTTCTTAAGTTACTTGGAGTTAGTAAATATTACAAAGCTCAATTAATACCTTTTTTGATTTTGACTGCATTAATCTGCACTTCTTTTCTTCTGATTTTTTTTTCTCGTTAAGTAGAAAAATCTAAAACTTCCCTTCTAATGCATCTACTTAACTTTTTTTAATGTTCGTCTCGTCTAAGGCCGTTGGAAAAGACGATGCGAGCCAAAACATGATCCTCCCTCTAATTGACCTTATTGATCATATCATCATATGTATCCTCGATAGCTCTATTCTTCTTATATTTTCCAGTCGCTTTGGTAAGATGCCGTTAGAAAGTCCAATTCCTTCTCCTTCTCAAACTACCGCTCTATTTATTTCCGATTATTTGTTTCCTCTCTTAAGTTCTTGTGTGTCTTTTGTACATAAACAGATTACCGTTTTGAACAGACATGCGCTCACGAACCTATATTAACCCGGTTATCCTACTCGGCACAGTACAATTATCGCTCTTGTAAAAATACTGCAGATATGGTATATCACGGTGTTATCATTCTTGGATTTCGGTAATGCTTTCAACACGGGTGACTTCGACATCTTAGTAGGCATATTCCGTTCTCTTAATGTATCTCCTGTGACAGTGAACTAGTTTCATAGTTATTAAGTAGGGCGTCAACAGAGGTGGATTGCTCTTAATCTTCATTGTGCCTGCACAGGACGGGGCAGCGTGTTGTCTCCTGTTTCATTTCCTTACTTTATATACTCTAACACGTTATATTTCCTTCTTCTACCACTTTAAACATACTGTCAAGGCTCTTTTACTCATTTACCATAGACAATCTGCACCATGCACATGAACACTAATTTAGAAAGCATTTTGATTTGGACTTTCACGTTACGGTCTCAAGGTAAATCCACTGAAATTTAAGTTATAGTGATAGGTACCTAGGTCAAAGTGTTCTGCCAAGACTGATTTTAGTACCCTACCTGCCATTATTTTTAACGGTACCTATTTAGATTTCCTACTCTCCCCAGGTCTCTTAAATCTCGCTGTTTCTCTATCATGGATACCTCAGATGAGCGAGTTTAGAAGGATTTTTTTTGATATAAAAGCATCACTCCGCATAGTTCGAAACATTACGCCACTAAGATTGCATTAGCTCAATCCCTCTTACTTACTATATTAGTTTATGCTGACACTTGCTACTTAGACCTTTGGAAGACCAACTCAATATGTTTAAGCAATTCCAGCAACTCTCTATTAAGTATATAGTTGCTTTTTAAATTAGATCATGTCTTCGTAGTGGCCATGTTCTCGCTACGTAGAAATCCACTACCGACGTGAATTATCATTGGTTAATCGTTCACCATTTTTGTATGTAAATCGTAGCACTTACTTTCGGTTTTCGGTTTTTTTTTTTATATAAGCATGCATCCATCAGTCACCGAGTAAAAAAGACAACTTACAGCGCACGGCGCATTGTTAAACTGTCTGCCTTGCGTAATAAAATTCAAGGGAATATGTTTTACACTTAGCGGGGTTTTAGCGTGGCATTGTTGGTTGGCTGTGTTTAACTGTTGTATTATTATTCTTTTTCTCAAACATAATTACCCGTTAAGCACACTAAATAGGTTTTAGTGATGTATTTGTTACATGAATCGCAATAAAAGTCTTTTACACAAACGGTTAAAGAACGTTAACCATGTTTAAGCATAGTAACTGTTTTTTTGTGTAGTATTTAATAAAAAAAATTGTACTTGATAAAACATATTAATCGTTTTTCCAAGTAAATGTGTTTTAGCTATGTATAACGTAAAAGATTAATTAAAATAAAAAACTGGCTAAGCGCTTTTATATTACTTATAAAAGAATAATGTAGGTTTGCGATTTTATAGTATTGAGAAGTATCAAATTATAATGCAGTTAGCGTGTTAGGTCGAGTCTGTATCTCCGTAACTACAACAGATAAAAATATGATTCCAAGACCAGTCGATAGAGAATTCTTTTCTCTTTTAGAATATTTGTCCAAATGAAAACTGGTATTATGCAGCTTTGAGCGGTTTTAGAGATAGGACGGCAGTATTAATGCCGGGGTACCTCAGGGCTCAGTCCTCTCCGCAACCCTCTTTCGGCTGCACATCAACGATCTGCTCAATCTTTGGGTACGCAGATGGAAGGGTGGATGTAATTGGCGCTTTAGTTATATTGTTGCAATTTTTTTCGAGAATGATTTCAAATCGAGGTTCGCCCACGATTTTTGACTATAACATACATTATGAAAGTTAATGGTACAACATCGACAGTTATTTTGGGAGAAAGTTTTTATTACCTATCTTTATCAATTACCTACGGTACGAATACCGGCAAGAATATTGTTTATATTAAGCTATGAGATGTAAACAAGGATTCGGAGATAAACTTTATGTTAAACTCGAATAAACATATATCTGGATTATTGTACACTTAGGTACGTATACGAGTATCATATAACCACCCCGGACAGAGGAACCCTAAATTGTATATACAGAATATGCCAATCACAAGGAAAAAATCGACGATGGTCATATGATCAACTCTGGCCAACGTGGGACTCAAACCCACATCTTTGGAGTGCCGGTTCAATTTATATATTGTAATGTTGTACGTTCCATCATAAAAAAGGAAAAAATATAAATATATGTAACCCTAAATTGGTTTGACAATACAGTTAGTTTAAAGGCAAATGAAAGTTGAAAATCAAGCAGATATGTCTGCAAATTAAATAAATAATAACAAGTTAAATAATGATGCAGACTTATCTGATTGATTTTCAACTTTTATTTGCCTTTGCATTCTTTTTGAACCCATAATTGCCCCCGTCTGTCAGTCCGGGGCATGTATATGTATATATTACACGTTATTGTCAGAAAAGTGAATTTGAAATAGAGGTGTATTGTCAAAGAAAACTTTGTAGCGACTTAAATTTACTGCCATCTTTCGTCACATAATTAAAACTTTTAGGTTCGCCATTTGACTTAGATCCTTATTCTTTCACTGATATGTGATCAATTTGTTAAATATCAAAAAGTGGTGCCAGCCATCTTATCGGCCACTACCTAAAGGTTATGGCGCCATCGCTAGAAACGATGCTGCTATACCTTTGGCCTTTTATCTATTAGATGGCGCCATGTTTTTGATATTTAACAAATTTAACACGTCAAAAAGAATAAGGATCAAAGTCAAATGGCGTTCCAAAAGTTTTAATCATGTGTCGAAAAATTACAGTAAATTTACTGTGGCTACAAAATTTTCTTTGACAATCCGCCTCCAGTTCAAATTCTCTTTGGTGTAACACACAACCATAGCTGTCAACTACATATTTATTTCTGTGAACATATTTAAAATTTATTAAATAATGTTAAGTTTTACTTATTTATGTAAAAAATAATAAATAAATAATTGTTTTCTTTTATGAATATTATGATAGATGAGAAGTTTTTCTTGTTTCATACTTATTAGAGCGCGATCTTCAGTAGTCCGGTTTTTGAACTTATTTTTTATTAATTATGACCATCATAGAAATGTTTTACGCTTCATGTTATAACAGAAACCCTCATTTTTCTCTTAAGTTCTCCATATTTTTTTATTTACATGCGTGAGACCAATTCATACTTACATTGTTACATTAAAATCATATTTAAAAGATGTTGATCTCATCTTTTCCGTAAATGTATTAGCGCGAACGAAATGCACGGGAGACTGACTTCATTAGGTGTCGCAATGTATGTACGAAATGGCTTCCATTTATCTTCAAGATTTTGGTCGCAAAAGCACACCCTACATTTGACAACTCGCTGAAAATTCACGGCTTAAGAGGCAACAGGAGTGGTCATTTCTCCATAAAAACGTACTCGACTGTTTCCTCTGTGGTTTTTGTAGTCAGAGCAATTATTTTTTCTACACAGATTATTGTTATTATTATCTGTGTCGGACTGCTTTGCTTTTTTGATATTTTTGTTTCTTAATGGCGCTAGTGCAGTTCCAATATTCGCCAAAACAGCCTAATTTACTAGGCCGCAAAGAGAAGGATGGTATTCGAAACTGAAATAATTTAGCCTAAAAAGCAAAACAGTCCGACACAGATAATTTTAGTATCATTTAGATCTCAAAATTCCGTTACATTTTCATAAGTTAGGAGGAGGAAACAGTCGAGTACGAAATATCGTTTTTTGAGATTTTTACGCAGGATTTTTCGCCTAATCCGGCGTTGTCCTTATGGCACTAGTTTTAGGAGCCGCTTCCGTTAGCGAGACGGATATATTAACCTAAAATATTTAAACCTCAGCTCCCGTATCCTCTTAAGTATTAACGCTGTAACTATACAGTAGGTATGAATGGTATTGATCAAAGAATTTGTTTCTGTACCGCTTCGTACAGACTTCCTTCGTCCCGGCATTTTGCTACCGCTCATGGGAGCCTGGAGTCCGCTTGACAACTAATCCCAAGATTTGGCGTAGGCACTATTTTTACCAAAGCGACTGCCATACCTTCCAACCCAGAGGGTGAACTAGGCCTTGTTGGGATTAGTCCGGTTTCCTCACGATGTTTTCCTTCACCGAAAAGCGACTGGTAAATATCAAATGATATTTCGTAGATAAGTTCCGAAAAACTCATTGGTACGAGCCGGGGTTTGAACACGCGACCTCCAGATTGCAAGTCGCACGCTCTTACCGCTAGGCCACCAGCGCTTCGTACCGACCTTGACAACAAATGATATCCCTACCAACTTCCACACTTATTGAGCAATTAAATTATTTTGACTGTAGGTACTCTAAAATTCTAAATTGGTGTTTGTATTTTAAAAATATAATTACAGTTTTATTCATCTATATCAAAGAGATTTGACTGTAATAGAGAGGTAAAGTCTAAGAAAAAAACTTTCATCTTAGTTTCCAAGTTCCATCCAAAACAGATGGTGCTGTACTGCGCCTTTCTTTGAACTATCTATTTTAGATGTCAAACTAAAGAAGGGTTTTAGACTTTACTTCTGTATTACAATTGATATAAACAAGGTAGATAATAGATTAAGTAAGTATATTGTACAAATGACAAATACATTGTATATTACAAATTATTATATGTGTGAACGTAATGAACGGACGTATTATCTACTGTTATTATACGATCACAAATAACGTTTAATAGGTAAGTAATAATTAAAGAAAAACCCGCAGTTTTGTGAGTAAGAAAAATACCCATTCATAAATTTCTTAGTATAAAAAAGTGCCAGTGAAACGCCAAGGAAAAAGTAGGTATAACTGGTAGAAGTAATTAATCATAAATGATTCATGTAAAAACCAAGTGGTTAGATTGGCGTTCATATTATAAGTAGTCATCATCGTTATATTATCAGGAGAAAAACGTCTTCAGCTGGATAAAGGCTTCCGTAAAGGACCTCCACAATGACCGGTTGTGTGCAAGATTGGGGCATAAGGGCATTCAATGTTTAATATTTGACGACCTTGCCTATGAAGCCGATGGTCCTGGGTTCGAATCCCGGTAAGGGCATTTATTTGTGCGATGAGCACAGATATTAGTTCCTGAGTTATGGATGTTTTCTATGTATATTATATATATCGTTATCTGAGTACCCACAACACAAACCTTGTCTTTACCGTGGAACTTATCAATTTGTGTAAGAATGTCCCTATAATATATTTTTCTTTATATTGAACAGGCTTAGCAGGCTTAGGCGTAGCTTTTCGGTGAACGAAAACATCGTGAGGAAACCTGCATACATCTGCGAAGAAATTCAAAGGTGTATTTGCAGTCCCCAATCCGCAAGCTAGCGCTACCTCGTATCTGCATTTAATTATTTGATGGCAAAAATACCCATAATCCGAGTGTGAGAAAACATTTCTATCAAATCATTGCTGCAGATACGAGGTTGAGTTAGTTGAAGTATAGCATATCGATATGTTCCTACTATGCCACATGTATCTTTAGCTAAGTATAGGTTTTGGTTTGTTCTCGGTTATGTCCAAGGACATCTTAGTCCATGTTGTTAACCAGTTTTTTACGCGGAAAACACGTTCCCCCTGGACAACTACCGTATCACACTCGGTTAGGAACGTGGAAGAACAATTCCACTCAGACAACTAGTTCTCTTCGCGGAAGATACTTTCCCCCTAGACAACTAGTAGCTAAATTCGGTTAAGAAAATGGAATTAGACTTCCACTCACATAACTGGTGATCTCCGCGGAAGAAATAGTGCGTCTAGTTAACCAGTTATCAATCTTGGTTGTCTGGGTGGAACAAAGGCCAAATTTCGCGCGGCTCACCATTATCATCAATGACATGACGACGGGTATCCCTACGGATCGTCTTATTTTTATGACTCACCCACATAACTCAGGCGGTCAATAAGGTATTTCTCTAGTAGAAAAAAGCTTCTTTTCGGGACAAGCATTACATACTGTGTTATTTACCTATCTACCTATATTAGAGGTAGTAAGTAGTTATCTGCGTGCCATGATGCTGATTTAGGTTAAACATATCATAAACTTCGCAATACCTTGTTACCTATCGCCTCACGGTCCGAATCGAAGAATGAGATACGATAACGATAAGTTCTGCAGCGGAATCATGGTCGCATTTTTATCACCTGTCATGTCATGCATCAATTTCGCACTTACATATTTGTTAGAACGGGACAGGCATGGTGACAAATGATAAATAGCCAACCGTCTTAGCCCTGCTGCGGTGGCAGCATGGTTCCATTTTTATCACTTGTCACTATGCCTGTCACTTTCGCGCTTAAATACTTGTTAGAACGTGACAGACATTTATTTATTTAATCTTTATTGGACAATACATGAAGGTACAAATGGCAGGCTTAATGCCTTAAGGCATTCTCTAACAGTCAACCAATGGACAGACAGTGTGACAAATGATAAACAGCCGACCATCTTAGCCCTACTGGTTTAGATAAGTTCTCATTTTGATAGGTAGGTATATCGTATAATTGACAGAAACAGCTCTATTCGGGCAACCAATGTCAATTTGACGATAGAAATATCATAGAGAGATCTCATTGGGATAACAGTGGAATCGAAATAAACGTAAATTTTGACATGTTTAGTTATCGATCTTTTAAAGATCTTACCAAGATCTTAAACATGTCTTAATCATTCTTCGAGTCTGGTCGTCAGTTAAATGGCAGACCATCCTAGCCTCAGCTCGCGGCTAGTCGCGGGATGATGCGGACCCACTTCCCCCTTTACTACTCTCGTTACTAAGTTTTGATCCTTTGAAAGTTTAGGGTTGGACTAGTCCAAGACACGAGGCGCGCTCCCGTATATCGTATAATTCCAATAGAGCTTCACTTAGAGGTAAGTTCGTTTAATTTTGTAATTATACGATACTGCCAAGGCTGAGACATATCATATATAATTTCACTTCAAGATGTTCAGAGGTTGGAGTTACGGGCAAGAAGATATGAATGTAATTCTACATAATTAATATTGCACTGTACCTATATTTAGACTTAGATAGATACAATCGTTTGTTAGCGTTTCATAAAAAAGTATGTACATTAAAAATAAGTACATATGCGGTTATGTATTTTTGTGCTGATGCATAAATAAAAGTTAAGTAAATATGAAAAAAAAAAAACTTTTAAAATTGGCGTAATTAAAAAAAATGCTATAAGTGCGTTAGCACTAATATTAAAGTTGTGTTGAAGTATTGTAGTCTTAAATAAAAAGTAAGTAACACAAAATTTAATGTAAATAATCATGAGAAATTTTAGAAATATATGCACCATTTTTTTTCTAAAAATGGCTGTGTTGATAAAACAAACTTATAAAAATAAATTGTACAAATAAAAAAATATTTCACTCTTACCCTGATCGCAATCTTAAACTATGTAATAATAAATTACTTACATTCTCCACCTCACTATATTTTCCACGCACTAAAAATCACAATTCACTGGAATTCACTGGGAGTAAGTACCTAGTGCAAAAAATCGCAATAGTTTTTTCAAACAAACGCGTGCATCGGTCGCCTGCTTAATTCACACATTAAGCACAACACAACACTGCATTTTGTTTGAACTCTTGAGATGAAGTGACCAGTATTTCGAAATGCCACTCAAGGAAAATCGCCTCTATTCCAAAGCCGTAGAGTCCTCTAATGACGTTTGATAGGTCTGGTATAACTGGTCACTACCTACAGTTCCCTTTCGTTGGCCTTCGCTTTGCGGTCAACCTTCACTGGCTGCTTTAGCACAGATGAAATAATACTATAGTAGATGCGACACTCAAAAATTGAAAATATGTTTTTTTTTTACCTAAGATCCTAATGGATCCATGTGTCCATTGTTAAGAGGGAAGAATACTCATAGCTTTGCGATCCTAACGAAATAACGCTCTACTTATTAACTTTTTTAATGAAATTCCATTTCGAGAGAAAACGGTTTCTAAAAGCAAAATGTTATCATAGCACTTTTAATAGGGTGCGCTTTTGCGCAAACTTTGAATAAAAAAGGAAAACCTATAAACCTAGTTTTTTATTGTGTCAATAACATACTAAAAAATCACGAAGAATGGAAAATAAAACAGTGGAAGTGGGAAAACATTTTCTCTTTTTGTGTGGACGAGTTTGTGGTATACTTCCCTCGTAACATTAGTTATGTTGTTACTAAGCCTACTTCAGTTTATTGACATCGATTGATTCAATTGATAATAGACCTTCTATCTTTGTAATAAGGCGCTGTAGTATAAAGGGGCTGTAACTGGACTCCTATTTACGGCCACTCACGGTGGTCCAGTGGCGCGCGGGCTTGACTCGTAAGTTTGAGGACTGAGGTTGGATCCTCAGGACGGGGGAACTTTTTGTATGTTTTTTCGTTTGTGTTGTCTTGGTATATGCAATTTAAAACATCAGGGTTGCGGTCAGGACGAGAAAAGTGAACACTGGATTTTGAACTTGCAACGGCAAGTCATGTAGACATCCCCCGCTGGGTTTGCGATTTAGGATTGTGAATGTAATTAGGTATCGAAATAATTGTGTATCGAAATAATCTGGTCATGCTACCAGCGGACGTGATAATTATATTTTTGTTTTGAGAGTGACCGTCTTAACTACACCAAAGGGCTTAACGTCATGCCCTTTTGGTGTACAGCTATAATTATTGTAAGAAAATAAACAACGGAGCTAGCCTTTGCATTGATGGCGGTTTGGTTGTATACCTCGTCGATCATCAGACGGAAAATCACCTGGCGTCCAACATTTAGTATAATAAGATAGTTTAGTTTTGATAATTATTTTTCATAATTTCACTGTGACAGTTATCGACTCCCTTGCCGACTCATAATAATGTATTGCTATTTTATCAATTTATCTTATATGCATAAATATGCAAAGTCCAGGGTCGAAATCACCCTGTTGACTACGGTACAAAGGCGAGCTAAATCAATGACAATTGAATATTGGGTCAATGCTAAATGAGATAAGAACGACTTGGGAACGTGGCATATGTCAATTAATTAAGTACTCTATCGTAAATCACGGTAACGGTAACGTTTTTATTAAATACTCTGTATGTATAAATTTATTTCATCCTCATTCAGATATTATCAATGATCACAAAACTAGCTAGAAGCACGAAATAGTTATTTGTACAACGAGAGAGCAAAGTTTGATATTTCTTCGAGTGCTTGTTTTGAGTCCCGTGCAAGCGAAAGATTCTATAATTTAGAATCTAGAGCGTAGTAAGGGACTCAAAAGCGCACGAGATGTAAATAACTTTGATCTCGTGTAGTACACAAAAATTTTCACGTCAGTTAGCCATCAAAAAATACAATCTGAAAAAATGTATTCCAGACGGACGGATCACTATTTCACTCATGTTTTCTGAAGGTATTCTAACAATTAACTTTAATTACCGCAATAAAACAAAACGAAAGAAATTTCAATAAAATAATACGAAAATAATGAATTCACGAACATCAATTGACAGTTCAATCGACAACTTTTTTTTTGTAAAAAAAAAAAACTTTGTAAGATACGGTCCGAATTGCGGATACTACTATTTGTCAACTATAGTAGAGATCGTCAAAAGTAGTTAAGTAGAATTATTTACTGCGTAACAATTGCGTAAATTTGTATAAGTTCATTATTTTGATTGTATAATAAAATACGTAAAATATGGTGTTTTTATTAAATTTTAAACTTTTTTTTTCATTAATTAATTATTACGAATGAAGACTCGTACTTAGGGTGTTTTGGAACGATGCGGTCTGACTTATTTCTGGGGTCTATTATAAACCGTCAACATACCGTTGAATTAAGTATGCACTTTTTTAATCTCTTTCTTTTTGCTAATGACGTGAAAGGGATAAAGACAATAGAATCCAAATATTTCGAACTTGTATTAGGCCCCGCACGTTGAAATGACATTCGAATCTAAAGGTCACTTGAATGTTATTTTGTCTCACTCGTTGAGCAAAATGCGATTTTGCTCACTGTTTTTAAGCAGCAAATTACCCTTGTTCGAGCTGCTGATGTGAAAAATATATTTTATTTATTCTCCTGTGGTTCTTAAGGAATTGACAAAATTAAATATCGAAATTTTTTGTTGTTATTGATGTGTACCTTAATTTTATGAAAAGTACTAAAAATATATAAAACAAACAGCGCCATATCAGGACAAGTTTACTATCATATTCAGTTTATTAGTGATTATTTATTTATTTATTAAATCTTTATTACACAAATTTACAAAAAAAGAGTACAAATGGCGGACTTAACCCCTCGAGGCGAATCGTGCAGTCTTAATCAACTAGTTGCGACAAATCGCGCGCGAGATGCGAACTCAACAACCAATCGCGTTGTGGCGTTAAACTGCACGATTGGCTCGAATGCGTGTGACACCGCTGTACTGGCCCCATTCTTATTGCCCGTAAGGCCCAAGGTTACCAAAATCTATTACATTTGGGGGGCTGATATTATGCATACTTGCTACTAATATAAAGCCACATCATCCAAAAAAATTATAAGCCCAAACTCGCTGGGGGCAGATTCACTTAGCTTATCCTGGCATGGCCTTTATTAATAAAATTTTGTTTCTTAAAGTCTTACACGGAAAATCTAACGGAACATTGAATGGATTAAAATTTAAAAATAAAATCCCACCTTAACTACCGTGAAGTAAATAACAATATCAAAACAATACAAATGTTATTCGCCTCAGAGATCACATCACAAAGAGGCATGTAATTTATGAAAATGTCATTTCATCATTTGTACATATCTACTTCAGGGCTGCTGGCAATTTGCAAATTTTGTTCCAATTTTAGCTCCAGAAATTCTTCGTGTCATAATTTTGTACGAAATTCATTACAACCTCCTGTAAGTTCAGCCAACAACAAAGGACTTAGTTAAATATCTATAATGAAGATTAGTTCTTGTACAATGACAAAAAAATAAGGGTGATTTTTTTTCACATTTAAGTCGGTTCGATTCCCAGACGAAGCAAGTGATTCTTTGAAAATCTTTAAATTCAGAATTACTAACTTTTAAAAATAACATAAAGTTTTCTTTCAGCAAAATATCCTATCTACGATATTTACGGTACTTTCCCTTGATGCCCCATAGTCTTGGGACGTCCTGTATATTTCATTCAAAGAAAAACATTTTTAACTTTTTTGAGGGCGGTTAAAAACAGAAAAATGTACATTTCTATACTTTATTGATGAAAAAATTATATCGGTGTATGCGAACAACCTGATTACATAACCACTATTCGTAATAGTTTTATTGATAATATTCAGAATGTGCTATTTATATTCGTATTCTTAAAAGTTCTTTTCGTTTCAGTTTCTGATAACAAGTTTGTCGATGTAAATTTTTTCATGAACTCGTTTTTGACAGGAAAAGTTCTAGGCGTTCGAACTTATTATCAGTTCCCAGACAGACAGATTTGGTTCGAAGACTTGAAACTTGAAAATTTGGAGTTTTTAAAGCCGGCGTGATCTTGGTATTAAAATTTAATAAAATACTTGCCTAAAATAACCGTCGTCATTCAATATCAAGACATTGACCCAAGATTCTTGGAGCCTTATTTGCACTTTATCCCAAACTTGAATTACGAAAAAAAAAACGTGCCTTAAAAAATGGTTACCGAACGACCGCCGCGCAATGAGTATTTTTGGAGATCAATTTAATAATATTTGTAAATGTAATAGTATATAATTTGAGACGTGATTATGAAGACGAAAACTTAGTGTCTACGCCTGAAGAAATATTAGTGATTAGCCCAAGATGTCACTAAAAATTTTCTGCCTTCAAAATAGCGATAGATGAAATGAAAAATATTTGTTAAATTTGCAATTTTATTTCAAAGTAAGTGCTTGGTCGTAGAAAAAGTATTGTATGCAACGTTGTTTAACCGAGTCAAAAATACTCGTGGCGTCTTTATTAACAATTTTCGTCTTCGCCTCAAATTGTTACTCACGCCACTCGCCCTTTTTGACCTTTCTTAAACAACGGTTGCATAAAATACTAAACCATACTTTAAACCATGATAACCCACAAAATATGTTTTTTTTTTTTTAAACACAAGCTTAACAGGTACTTTTAATGAAAACTATAGGGAACATGATCGGTCCAGCCGTTTTTGAATAATTATTGCATAAAGTCTTCTCTTCTTAGTAAAAGGACCTACAAAACGCTGCGAAGTTACCTTATGCATATAATGTATGAGTAGTTGAGTACAGGATACTTACTAATAGCCCCCGTTTAGCTTATTCTGACTGAATGGTAACTAGGGAACCCTACACTGAGCATAGCCCGACACACTTGGCCGCTTTTAACCTTTTCAACGCTTTTCCACACGTGTCAAGAAATGCCATGGACGCCAAAAAGTTAACTGGTGAAGAGCGAATATGAAGCTTAACTGACAGTAGGAAAGTCGCTTTGACAACGTCCGCCATAGCCTTTTTAATGGTCATTGGCGTCGCGGGCGCGACAGACGATGACCGTTTTAGTGGTCTTTGGCGTTGAAAAGGTTAAATTCATATTTACTTAAGAAAAATATATTCAACCTTTTCGAAGAAAACAGAAAGTGACTGGATGGATTTACGCTTTTGGCATTAACTGTAAATAAATTAAATTAATATATATTTTTTATGTTATAGGACATTATTACACAAATTGACTAAGTCCCACAGGTAGCTCAATAAGGCTTGTGTTGAGGGTATTTAGACAACGATATAATAAATTTATACTTAAATACATAGAAAACACCCATGCTCATGCTCATCACACGAATAATTGTCCTTACCAGGATTTGAACCCGGGACCATCAGCTTCGTAGGCAGGGTCACTACCCATTAGGCCAAACCGGTCGTCAAAATAACTATAGTTATATTGAAAATTAAGGTGGGCGAGTGCGTTCGATTTCTGATATGGGTATTTATTTGGGTGTTCATAACGCATTTTCTATCATCAAGCTCTTATCATAATTTAAAAAAAATGTAAATAAGTCAAGCTAAAAACACCAATAATCATAATAATAATAATGTACATCATTTTTTAAACAAACAAACCTATATAATAGGATCACTTGGTTGTCCGTCCATCCGTCTCTCTGTTTGTCAAGAACTTTTTTTATCTTGGGAACGCGTGGAGGTATTGAGTTAAAATTAAAACTATATACTCAGGTCTACAGTGAACCTTGAAGCTGTGAAAAAAGTAAACTTCTAAGTTAACGTAAAAAGAAGATACGGCAAAAACCTTTATGCCGCAAAAAACGTATATTTCGAGACTCTCAAGGGAATCAAAATTTATAGGGTACTTTCCGTTGAGCTAGAACTATGAAATTTGCCAAGTAATATCGTCTTACACTACAAGTACAGGAAAAAATATGAATAAAAAATAAAAATATATAAGTTAATTTAGTATGGAACCCTCGGTGGGCAAGTCCGATTCGCACTTGTCCCATTTTTTTATATTTTTCCATAATGTCAAATATCAGAGAGGAAAATGCGGCCAAGACGCGGTATTCCAGTTTTTTTAATGCTTCTAAATTACCAGCTGGGAAGTTTATCTGAAGAGTATTAAACTACACTATTGATCATTTACTAGATTAAAATGAGTTAAACTGGATTTTATTTCTAAGTTTACACCACGTTTTATTATCTGAATAAAATTGCATATCAAAGGATGCGATACATAACTATAAGTAAAGTTAATAAGCCCGTACCTTGAAAGTTAATTACGTTTATTAAGACGAAAGGGGACGCCCGCTTCTCTATAAAAACGTAGTCCTCATTTTCCTCTCTGGATATTAACATTATGAAATAGTTATTTGTACAACAAGAGAGCAAAGTTTGATATTTCTTCGAGTGCTTATTTTCAGTCCCGTGCAAGCGAAAGATTCTATAATAGATTCTTATTTAGAATCTTGAGCGCAGTAAGGGACTCAAAAGCACACGAGATGTACATAACTTTGATCTCGTGTAGTACACAAAAATTTTCACGGCAGCAGTGTGAACATATTTCAAAAGTAAAAATACAACCTGAAAAAATGTAATGCAGGCCAAATAGATATAGACACGAATAGGGATACGCAACCGGTAAGCCCATTGCTCGCCGAGATTTGTATAGCTTTGTATGCTTTTCTCGAACATGCAATGAAATAACAAAAAAAAAACAAAAGAAGGTTGCTTTACAGGCATAGATGTGTAAGGCCGTATGAAATTCCTTTACATATCTTCACTCATCGCACCGGAGTATTTCCGGACTTAATTTGAAGTAAGCCATGTCAACATTTCATTGCAAGTTTGAGAAATTCAAAGCCAATTTACTTTACGTTTTCCATTACATAAGGTTCTGCGTGACAATAACTTTTACACTATGTCGACAGAGCCATGTCGAAACACTGCCTAACGGGGTCTACCTTTTTGTTTGTTCATTCATCTATTTGCCTCTCTATGGCTCGAATATGCAAGAAGGAAAGAGATGCAGTTAACGAAATTTCGATTATCGATATTTACGGTCGGCCCTTTAGTAATTTTGTTTGTAATAAGTTTGTGTTGGCAATTGCCAGCTATGTAACTATGTTTATTGAAATATCTATTAAAATTGTATGCCATGTTTACGTTTATGCTTAGTAGCTCGTAGAAGGGTTTTAGCAAAGTTTTTACCTGCATTGAAACCGGATCTATATCTGTGGGATATCAAAATAATTCTTACTTAAGACAAAAGTAGAGGCCCCGTGCGAAATCGTCTTTTCAAACGTGAAAATATTTTGGCACAATTTGTTGTAATTATTATTATTATATCGTATGGCTTTTCCTGAATGAAGATTTACGATGTTATTTACACAAAAAAGAAAAATACATATAATTATAGTTTTAAATCTAAATTGAGTAGCCAATCCCTTGCATCTGCTGTGAGGGCAATCAGGTCTTGCATGCCTCCGGCAAACCGACTCTTAGGACATTTCTCTACGATGTGAGGGATTGTTTGGATAGGCTCCCCACAGTCACAGGCAGGTAATCAACCACAGCTATGTCTTTACGTTAGATTTTTTGAAGTTTTAATTATTATAAGAGTTGCATTTAAAACTTTGTATGAAATCTGTTTTTCGCTCCTAATTTTTACAATAATCAAAATATCGAAAAATAAAACATACGTAGTGGTTTAATATACATTGAATTATGTAAAAATATTTTTCACGTCAGCAGCGGAAAAGGGTAATTTGCTACTTAAAAACAGTGAGCAAAATCGCATTTTGCATCTTGAGCGTAGTAGAAATTTAAAAAAGTATAATTTCATTTTGGCATTACTGTTTTCTTTAAAACAATAATTCATTTATTAAATGGATAAATAAATATAAAATAAACTTTGTGGTCGCATCCGATATCCGATCGGTCAATGCCAAAACGTTCTTATACACCATTCTTATACTAAATACGATAATTCAGGGAAAGTCCATAGTATTTTTCTTCTTTTTCTGGTTAAACATATTCCAAATAGCCTTAAGGGTCATATTCACGCTGCGTTCCAACGCGTCGGTGCTTTCATGAATTCATAACTCTCCTGGAATTTGTTTTAAAGCTCCCAAACAATTATCGTTCTTTTTACGACCGTATCGACGATTATCCCTCAAACTTAGATTAGGTATATTTTTTTTTAGTTTCCTGTTCACATGATCTCTTCCTATATAATACTTATAGGGAGCGAGTCACCGTCTGCCGAAAATAGCGTTTAATGACCGAAAATAAATACCGTTTATTAGGCAGACGTCTGGCTTTTTATCCCATAGCCACTGGACTACGAGTATATATAATATGGAACATCAAGAGGTCCAGATTTAAGAAAACTTATCGCCAAACAATGATCTCATCCAGGCAACTGTCTGATAGTGAGTAAGTGAGTATATGTATTATCCATATATTATAACCATTATAAGTGGTAGGAAATATTTTGCGAGGATGAATGGAAGGTTTGATTATTCAAAATGAATGAAAAGTACTTACTTCTTCATTCCCTTAAACATGTTTTTGAATTAATGGCAATGACTTTCATACTTTCATAATTATATTGAAATAAAGAACATATAAAAACAAAACACACAACACTTAACATTAAAGTAGCCGAAATGATTAACGCCGAAAACCAAAATCTACACAATGCCATCGAATACATTCGATTCCACGAAATTCTCAAGATTAACAGTATATAGGATTTTCTTTTTCTGTGACATAATCAAAAATAGGCTCAGACAATTAATTACGACTATAAACACGTTAAAAATTAATTATTTAATGAGCTGTTCCATACAAACGCAGTTTATTTAGTAAATTACCTACATTTATTTAACGTTTCTAGTCGATAATTATTTTGCTGAGCATTTTTCACATATGTGGATATCACATCTGCAAATCTTCAGAAAATTTGTGCTTGTATGGGGCAGTAGACAATTACAGTTTTGAATGATTCACGGTTAGTTTCACTAGACTTAAATCGACCGGGATATAAACCGTGATTACCTTTTATATTGTTTTTATTCAGCTCCCGATATTTCGACACAGGACAATACTACAATACGATACAATACGATATTTTGAACAAGATTCATGTTACTGAGTCGAAATATCGGGAGCTCAATAAAAACAATATAAAAGGTAATCACGGTTTATATCCCGGTCGATTTAAGTCTATAGTGGTTGACAATTTCGTGGAACGCTCCTTGTACGGTACAGGCCGTGTTAGTTATGCTCAGAAACTAGAAACTGATGCCGTGATGGATTAGCCATTAAATCACGAACAAGGTCTAAAATTCGCTTTAAAAATTTGTAACAAATTATACACAAAAGTTAAAACTATGCAAATTGTTTCTAAAAATCGGCAATAAGTAGGTGTCATATTTGAGGGGACGTATTGATTACTTTTTTTAACCCTTTAACGGGCAAACTTCCATTTTATATGACAAAAATTACTACCCTATAACAATGATTTTAAACTTCATTTCAAAATGACAGTTCAATTTTCCTTAATTTCTGATACTCGTCTGACCGTACGAGAAATTATAATTAAATTTAAAAACCAAACAAAAAATTAAATTAAAACCCATGATATCTACACTCCTGCGGACGCAGTTCCATCTCGCTGACGCTTAGTCTCATATCAGAGTGAGAAACGGCCCTTAATAAACGAATATAAACTACGTAAATGTAAACGCAATCCACCTTATAACATAAAACGCAACCGGGAATTATAGATTTATAAGGAAAAAAGTCAAACAACGTAACAATAATAAAACAATACGCATTCAACAAATCCTATTTAAGGCGACAATTATTCATAACCCTGTTAGTACCACTCCGGTGCCCAATAAGTGATTTTCGTAATCATGGCCGGGCTCATCAAAGCAGCATTGCTGTTCAAAATATTGATTGTCCAAGGGAGTGTTTTTCACGCACAAAAGTACCTGCAAGACTCAAACCATATTGAGCGCTATGAAAGTACATATTCAGACTATCCTAGTTCTGATGACTTTGGCGATGCATTAAGTAACTTTGATGTCGGACAAATGGAGTTACTGTCAGGATATCAACACAGCCATTTTGCTAAAATAATACCTGATTGGTTTTCAAATCCAGTGAATCCGGATCTTATGGGACCAGTTGGTCATATAGGCCCTCTTGGTCCCTCTGGTCCAATTCGTCCTACCTGGTCATCGTCTAATGGTCAAGGCAGAAACGGTTTTCCCGCCAAGCGAAAACCGAATAGCAATAGAAGGAACAGGATGTGTCAAAACGTAAAGGGATTGCCAACACCTGAGTCAGGGTGTTGTGGTGTGGAGGTGCCACGTAAGTTATTACAATGTATTTCAATACAATAAATTTTTCATATAGGTAACTAATACGCTACTAATAGTAGTAGTACCTAATTTATAAAGAACTTTAAATATGTTTTTCTCCACTTCGTTTAAAAAGATCTTTTCATCACACCAGCTGGTAAAGGTTCTCTTGATACTTGAAAAACTGATGAGAATGTTGCATTTTATCCTCAAGAGTGGCAAAGTAATTAGGTGCAAATTTTGAGTTGTACCCTCATTTCAGCTGGTGGGATTGACTTGTAGGTAAGTGATGATTTTAAATAATATTTATTCGAATTTAATAGCGTTCATTTGGATTTGATTTGTAATGTTTTGCAGCTAGTAATTTCCTCGCGTTGGAGTGGTGAAAATGTTTGTGTTTTACTCGGTGGCAAAGTTTGGTTAACCCTCGTGCCTTGAAACTCTCGCAACGCTCAAGATGCCATTTTCGAACCATCGCTACGCTCGTGGTTCAATTTTGGAATCTTTCGTTAGCTCGGGTATCCATATTAGCACGAGGAGTTAAACAACAACTTTGCCCTCTTGTAAAACAAATAACTAATCACCCTTAGGGGTTGAATTTCAAAAAATCTTAACGGTCTTCAAAATATTAACGGCTTCATATTCTAGTCAGTAGTGACCCTGCTTACGAATCAGGAGATCCCGGATTCAAATCCAAGGGCAATATTTGTGTGTTCATTTGTGATTCAAGTTTAGGCTCTGCGTTGTATGTCTAAAAACGGACCTATTTTATTTATATTGATATATATTTCTATTATTACAGGCTTTCCAACTCATCAACAGCATCCAGGTTATCTGAATAGTCCATTCTGGCCCGAATCTTGGAACGACCGCCACCGACGGTCAACTGACAGCGACGAACCACCTCATAAAATGATAAGAGGTAGGATAAAACCCTGAAATAATTATAATTTTGCAGTGCTCGTCAATATTACTGCCAGCAAAGAGAGCGCATACTCTTTAGGGTATCATTATTAGAGTCTGTGCGGAAACAGAAGAGTCGTGGAATATATGGGGCCCAATACATTCTACGACTCTTTCTGAAGAGACTCTAATATAAGTATGAAATTTGCTAGCCCGATAAGGATAGGAACTTGACGTTTATCGTGGCATTCTCTCACTATAAAGTCTACACGGAGTTAACTTGCTTCGACTGTAACGTACCTACCAATTGACGTTGTATTTCAGGCGGTCAGGCGACGGACTTGCATCAGCTGCCATGGACGGTGAGGTTGGCAATCAATCCGCGTCTGAAAGGCCTGCACAGCCCGGAGTACTGCGGCGGGACCATCATCAGCTCCCGATATGTGCTCACTGCTGGCCACTGCCTGTATAACACATTCAAAGATATTTCGCAGTAAGTACCAAATATTCGCTTACAATATTTGTTATGTAACATATTTTATATCCGGAAGGGGCCGTAGGAAGTATGAAATAGAACAATGCAATCTTGGTGTTTTTGGTAACGTTATATAACCTATGAACGAGTGCGTTACCTTAAAATTTGCAGCGGATTAGGTAAATCCTTCAATAAATTCTCCAAGTAAAACTTAGTTTTCATTTTATGTTCCTTTTTAGGTTTCCGTACCCAAAGGGTAAAACGGGACCCTATTACTAAGACTCCGCTCTCCGTCCGTCCGTCCGTCTGTCACCAGGCTGTATCTCATGAACCGTGATAGCTAGACAGTTGAAATTTTCACAGATGATGTATTTCTGTTGCCAACAAATACTAAAAAGCACGGAACCCTCGGTGGGCGAGTCCGACTCGCCCTTTTATTCAGTACTGCAGTGGTGGGTACTTGACAATAGATGTCTCGAGTATCGCGACTAACAAGCAGAAAGAGTTGAAAATAGATTTCCAGTTAATCCGACTATAATATTAGGTGAAAATTGTTGAGCATTAGACTTTTTGTTCGTCAAGTAGCAGTACTGATAAATCCACTACTTGACGCTGGATGTCGACTACGAAAATAATAAACGTTTTGGTAAGAAAACTGATGTATGGAGTGAGCACTCTTTGCTTACTTATTTCTCTATGCTATAAACTAATCTTATTAACCGACTTCAAAAAAAGGAGGAGGTTCTCAATTCGTCGGTTTTTTTTTATGTATGTTCACCGATTACTCAAAGACGCCTGGACCGATTTGCAAAATTCTTTTTTTGTTTGATAGGGTATACTTCCCAGGTGGTCCCATAGTCATCAGGTCAGGATCTGATGATGGTATCCTTGAGAAATTGTTGGTATTCTTAAAATTTTATAGGCAATTTTAACGTTTTTCATATACTTCGTAAAGCTATTTATGTATTTGCGCCTGGTAGTCATCATCTCGTTGCAGAGCTGATGATGGAAGATACAATTCCTTAACGGTAAAGAGATAGGGGGTAGATGGCTTCCGTTGTTGCAACAATACGTTTACTTTAATGATGATGATTACACGGGAAACCTTGTTAATACTAGCAAACCGCTTTCTTGGCCTAATGAATAGGTACCTGTCTACCTTTAGTAATGTGATTTCTCAACCGTTGCATTTCT
This sequence comes from Cydia pomonella, assembly GCF_033807575.1. Classification (NCBI taxonomy): domain Eukaryota; kingdom Metazoa; phylum Arthropoda; class Insecta; order Lepidoptera; family Tortricidae; genus Cydia; species Cydia pomonella. The sequence continues at coordinate 20,775,139 of NC_084706.1, read as the reverse complement.
GCTAATGCCCGTTCATCGTGGGGTTAACAGTTTAGTGGGTTCTAAATCAGATAGAGCTATTCCTTCCAGTTTTTACTCTGCTGAGAGCTACATATACTTGTCCCTTAGCAAAATTCTTTTTTCCTAAATCTATAACAGCTTTATCGAGGGTTATACCCTGTAGTTTATGTACTGTTACAGCCCAGCATAAAATAATAGGCAACATTCAAAATTCTTCAACTTCAACATTTATTCAGCAAATAGGCCACAAGGGTACTTTTACACATCAACATGGAATTTACATACAAACAAAAACAAGCACATCAACAATTAGCAGAAACACTTTCGGTCGAATGGTAATTTTGCATAAAGGTATAGTAGTTGGCATTATTAATACCACGCATACGACACATTTTGCAGCACATTGTTTCGTAGAACATTACTTTGGCCGACTTTGGTTTAGCATCATTTTAGGTACCATAATAATCCTATAGCATACTATTACAATTGCATAATTATTTTCAGCTAAGTAGGCATAATAGGATTGTTAGGTATCTTGCGTCCCCAACACAACCGACTCGCTGTCAAAAAGGAAATACAGTCCCAGAGTCACCGTTAGGTACGACGACGAGCGAAGCGAGGAGGAGTGTTAGGTATCTTGCGCCCTCAACACACCCGACTCGCTATCAAAAAATAAATACAGTCCCAGAGTCACCGTTAGGTACGACGACGAGCGAAGCGAGGAGGAGTGTTAGGTAACTTGCGTTCCCAAGACACCAGACTCGCTATCAAAAAGAAATTAGACGAATTATAAATAAAACAGTAATACTAATGGATTTATGATAAATAAAGAATAACAATTGTAATCTTTTTATTTTAATTTCAAATTAGCACCTAGCGCCTTCAATAAACCAATTTAGGCGGCATAAAGTTGTCATGCCGCTTAATTATTATGCAAAAAAAGTATCTGCGATAGTACTATTCGTTTAGAAGACAATTATGCTCATAAACATTATGGCAATATAAGATTCGATATTATAAAAATCTGCGAATTGATTTAAGCCAAAGCATATTCTGCCAAACGTTAATTCTGCCAAGTATCATTATGTGAAACGAATATAATATGTCAAAAAAGTTTCTACAAGACAACAGTGAACCCAACAATTAAGTATAAAATACAATTACAAAAAAATAACTAAAATAATAATAAAAAAGAAACAGATACAAAAAAACTAAAAATATTTAGAGGAGTAAATATCTCTAAATGTGAGAACTAAATGACTTTTATCGATTTTTTTTTTTGCTCAGCTCAATAAGGCTTGTGTTGAGGGTACTTAGACAACGATATATGTAATATATAAATATTTATAAATACTTAAATACATAGAAAAAACCCATGACTCAGGAACAAATATCCATGCTCATCACACGAATACAGTAAGAGTCAAAATTCCGTATAATTAAAACATTCATTAGGATAAAAGAAACATACGTGAACCGGATGAGGTGTCTCACTGTAATTATATACTCAATAAAGTTAGCTTAAACAGACCAGTCTCCACAAACAGCACTCATTCACGAGTATGACGCGTATCTCAGCCATCGCCTCCCTCAACCTTCATTCGGGAAAGTGGCGACTCGATCAACGACGCCACCGGAAGTAAAGACTTTTAAACGAGCATGACATGTTCAAGCTAACGGGGTATATTAATATTTAAATAGTAATAACATGTAGCTGTGAGACACAACAATTTGTGCTTGTATGTCAGATAAAAGACGCAATAGCTACACAAAATTACTAGCTTAAATTAACTTAAATTTACTTAGAGATGTAAAGGTCTCTAAGTGTCAGAATCATTAAAAATATAGGTATACACAATCAAATTAAATACAAAATAAAAGTAAAAATTTAAAGATATATAAGGTCTCCAAGTGTCTAAAACTAAGTTAAACAATATAATTCAGTCATTTTGTTCCAGTTTGCCTGAGCAGGAATTTTTCGTTTTTTAATATGATTTGAACAACGAGTACAGGTCACGATATTACCTAAAGCGATTAAAACAGCAGGAAGTAAAGCCAGCAACGATATAAAAATAACTAGTGATACAACTTAAATGTCGTTTTCAATTCAATAACTTAGAAATTAGTAAATAATGTAGATATGTTTACAAAATCTTAATCCCATTATATCGTTGCTGGCACCGGCTCCAAATATTGTTTATTATTATTGATTTGTAAGTAAATAATATATTTTGTAAAGGGGTTCTTTAACGAACTTTGGATTTATAATACAGAAAATACTTTATTATTTCTAACTTTTTAGTGTTTTATCTTACTGTGTATATACTTACTAATTCCTTTATTGGATATTTATTGAAGGCGGTTTTTTTTTAATTAAAAATTATTTATTTTAAATTAAATGTACTTCTTAATTTCAGACTTGAAGTTTTCTTAGCTGAGTATGATACTGATACCTACCCAGAAGATTGCATCATGAGTAATGGAAAAAAAGAATGCATTTATAACATAGTAAAGAAAGTCGAGCACGTGATAATACACAAAGATTATAACGACACCTACTTGCAAAACGATGTGGCACTCCTGAGACTCAGCTCCGATATACCATATACAGGTGAGTAAACACAGTAATATTTTAAAGAATAAATAAATAAATAAATATTATAGGACATTATTACACAAATTGACTAAGTCCCACGGTAAGCTCAATAAGGCTTGTGTTGCGGGTACTTAGACAACGATATATATAATATATAAAAACACGACATAATACATATAAAACTTAAAATCTAAATCTAAAAATAAATAAAACTAATCTTAAAATAAATAATTAAAAACTATCCCCCTGCGGCATGGTGCCGTAGATGCTGGCAGCATTTCCTCGTTGTATCGCAATACTCCTCCTTTTGGCGTCGAGACCCTTGGCCCGTGGGGTCCGAATGCATCTACACTATTCAAGGAATTATCCAAAAAAATAGCAGACGCTACCGGTGATCGTAGAGCTGGCAGCTTCCTCGCACAGAGAATAAGTATTGCGATACAACGAGGAAATGCTGCCAGCATCTACGGCACCATGCCGCAGGGGGATAGTTTTTAATTATTTATTTTAAGATTAGTTTTATTTATTTTTAGATTTCGATTTTACGTTTTATATGTATTATGTCGTGTTTTTAAATAAATTGTATTGTAAGTTATTCATTCAAATACATCAATTATAATATATACATATTTATAAATACTTAAATACATAGAAAACATCCATGACTCAGGAACAAATATCCATGCTCATCACACGAATAAATGCCCTTACCAGGATTTGAACCCGGGACCATCGGCTTCATAGGCAGGGTCACTACCCACTAGGCCAGACCGGTCGTCAAAGAAAACTGGGTATTCAGTCGTAGATAGGTACCATTATAAATCCACAATAATAGTACATTACGATACAAGTGCGAAAAATAGGAAATTCGAAACGAGTGGCGATAAATTAAAACACGACCGAAGGGAGTGTTTTAAATCGACACGAGTTGCGAATTACCTATTTGCACATGTATCGTACAACGTTTTACAGTACATATGGCCCTTTAAATGTTCGACACAGTAACGTAATATGCTACTTCTCGCACTAGTGCTATAAAGTAGCCCCATATGTACTGTAATAGTACATTACGATACAAGTGCGAAAAATAGGAAATTCGAAACGAGTGGCGATAAATTAAAACACGACCGAAGGGAGTGTTTTAAATCGACACGAGTTGCGAATTACCTATTCGCACATGTATCGTACAACGTTTTACAGTACATATGGCCCTTTAAATGTTCGACACAGTAACGTAATATGCTACTTCTCGCACTAGTGCTATAAAGTAGCCCCATATGTACTGTAAAGTTCATTTAAAGCTCTATGCTATAGGTATCATACCTGCATACAGGCATAATAACATCGTAGCTACAGCTATGTCACGAGGTTTTAATTGTGAAATTTGACCTTGTTTTTGGATGGCGTGTGTATCAAAAGTTTGATACATGGTCAGTACACAAAATCTCAATCTTTACATGGTGGAATTTCAAAATTTGACTGGGTGCCTATTCCACTCATATGTCCAGATTTCTCACTATATATTTTCACGCCCCAATGCGCATTTATCGTCTTTCATGACCATTTTCTTCAATGAAGATGCATGACATAAAAGGGTGAATGATATCCATGGAATAAATAGAAATTAGATTTTAATAACGTATTACTTTGACAGATTTCATCAGACCGATATGCTTGCCGACCAAAGACGTTGAAGATCTAAAAGGTGAAAACATCATCATCGCTGGATGGGGTTTGAACGGCAAAAAAGAGACCAACGTGAAACAAGCAGCGAATGTTAATTACGTGTCAAATTACAAATGTAAAGAACAGTACTCATACAAAGACGACAGCATGTTTTGCAGTATCGGAGACCATGGGGAGGACATTTGTCATGGCGACTCCGGGGGCCCTTTGATGGTATTGTCAAAACACAAATATTTCCTGTCAGGTATTGTTAGCGGGAAACGGGGCGATCATGAATGCGGAGCCTCGGTGTCCTCATTGTTCAATAACGTTTTCTATCACAAAGAGTGGATTATTAAACACGTTAAATAAAACAAGTATTCAACGTTCCAATGAGAAATTCGTGGAATTTTACTGTTCAAAATTGACGGAGAATTAATTGAAAATCATTTTTAAGAAAAAATCCACGGAATCTGAACTGAATAATAAATTAGACGTTGTCTCATAAATTTACCTCACCAGTACCCTATTTATTATTTATTAATTTATTAAGCCCACAGTATTTTATTATTTTCTGACTTACGGTTCCCTTAGAAATTCGTTATTGAACCAGAAACTTACAGTAGGATAGAGTCAGACCAAGCTAACTTGGCAGCGATTTTGATAGCACGAACTGTGCAAGTGTAATTCTAAAAATGTCAAACTTCTATGAAATTATGACGTTTAACATTTGCACAGTCTGTGCTATCAAATCGCTGTCGAATTAGCTTGGTCTGACTCTATTTATTTACAATAATTCCCTGCAAAATGTGTGAGTTCAGGTAGAATTCTGTACACATTTTATGTATTGTAAAGATATGACATAGAGTCTTATACGTGAACTTAAGAGCCCGTTAACGATTTATGAGCAAACATGTGAAATAGATTGTTTTAGTCGTTGAAATTGTACACCTTTTGTTACATAATATTTAAATAGCAAATATTGGTTTCTATTAGCACGTCTTCTCATCTTGCCTTTAATGAGGTCGCAAGCGTGCGTCCTCGGTAATATGTGACGACAAGGGACAGTTTTTAAAAATTATACAAAATGATGTATAAGAACAATTTTAGCAAATGTTGTAGATTGTTTAAGAATTAAAATTACGTTGAAATTAAGTTGATTTTCAGAGATATTGTCACTTGTTTTGAAGTAATTTCTGGAGAAAATTGATTTTGTCTAACTTTCATTTACACTACTTCAAATTTATAATAACAAAAATGTAGTTTATTAAAGTTCAAGAAGAGGATATGTGTAATACAAAATTACCATTTTTAGCAGTCCAAACTTTACGATATTTACAAATAAGATCGACAAAATCAGTGTTTTACGCGCGGTATACCAAAACGTCCATCAGAAAAAAATCATTACTAATTAAGTGAGTCTGTTTTCAACAAAACCGAATTATCAAAATGAAAGATAACAAGACGTGCTAATAGAAACCAGTACTTGTTATTTCTAATAAATAACAAAAGGTGTACAATTTCATCGACTAAATCTATCAAATTGACATTTTTGCGACTAAAATTGATAACGGCCTCTTAATATTATACTAAATGATTAAAAACACTAAGTAGAGTAACACGATTATTATAGTCGAATTAATATGAGGCGAACTATTTACACTCCCTAAGCTTGAACACAAAGTTCAACTCATTATAGTTCTACTATAAATACCTAGATAATGTTTAAAAAGTCTTGTAATTAATTATGTCTGTTTGTTTATTGACTGCACAAGATAAACGAAATTACTGTCTAAATAATTAAGTGCTATAATTTTTTTTTTCAATGTTCCTATTATTTTATAGACCCCAATTTTGTATCCACTTAATAACATTTATAAAAAATGTTATTGTAACAATTGTAAATACATCATGCCAAACAAAACACTTACTCTTTTATTTTTTATAAATGTCAAGTACCTTTTGCATTAGGGCATGAATAACATCTAAACATTCTAAACTAAGGAATAAAGAAGTACAACTGTGAAACAAGTCAAATTATTTTATTGAATACTTTGAAAGAGTGACTACGAGTGGTGTCGTACATGTTATAGCCAGTGATCGGAACTATGGGAGTAAAACTTTAACAAAACTTGTTAAGCGGACATAAAATAGTGCATACAGCCCTAAAAATATTCATGTCCATAGGGATAGGAATAGTATAGTACTTACAGCCTAAAAAATATTTACATTCATAGATATTCGAATATTTTTAAGGCTATAAGCACTCTTTTTACGTCCGCTTGATAAGTTTTGTTAAAGTTTTACTCCCATAGTTCCGATCACTGGTTATAGCGTTAGCCGCAAAAGCATAAAGTTGTAAAAAAAGCATAAAGCATAAAGTTGTCGTTGGAACCCGGCGACGTGAGGCTACTACAGACTACACGTCACCGTGTCACGACTGGTTTCTATGTATTTCTATGAAATACCATTCGAAGTCAGCGATACGAAGTTGTTCTGCCCAAGCCCGACCGCAGATCAGGTGCCGCTGACGTCAGAGCGACAACTAAAAAACGTGGTAAAAATGAATTAATTTCTCCGTGTCTGAGGAAGATAAACTCGTAAACCACGTGGCTCAGTATCCCGCACTTTAAGAATGCATCTCACTAATAAAGAATGATGCAAACATTTATATCCCACCAAAAACATTTTCATGTAAAATGTTGCTAGGTTCGCACTGTCAAAAAGTTATCAGATCCCTTGAATAGCCAAGCTTCTAACTCTACAATGCCTAATTTCATAGACTCTGCACCTTAGTCAGAATATGTGGCATGGCCGTTTCGCTACCGTCACATTTTTTTTTTATACCACGCGGTGGCAAACAAGCATACGGCCCGCCTGATGGTAAGCAGTCACCGTAGCTTATGGACGTCTGCAACTCCAGAGGTGTTACATGCGCGTTGCCGAACCTTTAAAAACCTGTACACTCCTTTTTTGAAGAACCCCATACTGTATACCCTCGGGAAAACCTCGGCAGGGAGCTCATTCCACAGCCGGAGCGTCCGCGGGAGGAAATTCCTCGCACAGTGCGCGATCATTTAGGCTCTAGGATATGAGGATGAACACCCTGCCGACGGCGAGCGGTGCGGTGATAGAAAGTGACCGTTGGCATCATGTCAAACAATTCTTCAGAGCACAGCCCATTGTACAAGCGGTAGAACACACACAAGGAGGCAAAGTCTCTCCTTAGACTTAAAGGTTCATTGCCGCTTGTGAGTTTGGGATCGTCGACGATTCGTACAGCGCGCCTTTGGACTGAGTTGGGTCCAAGCTGGCATCCAGGTGCTCCTGCCCAAAGGTGACAGCAGTATTCCATGTGAGGTCTGACTTGCGATTTACTATATATAGTAGCAGTCTTTGCCCCGGAGTAAAGTATCGCCTCGCTTTATTGAGCGCATCGAGTTTTTTGGATGCAAGCTTAGCCTTCCCTTCCAGGTGTCTACGAAATTGGACGTCACTGGAAATGTCGACAACAAGGATCCCAATACTTCCTGACATGGTAAGAGCTGTGCCTTGGAACTGTGGGACCACAGTAAATGGGGTTTTCTTAGCGGTAAACGCGCAAACTTGTGTCTAGGTGGGGTTGAATCGGACTAAATTGTCCCGACCCCACACCGATGTTCACATGGACGTAAGGTGAAAAATGTATTCACTAGAGCCAAACCAAGATAATTAGGCGATTTTGATAGCCCAGACAATGCAGGTGTTATTTTAGACGGTAAACATCTATGAACTTATGAATTCTGGACTCATTTATATTTAATTTTAATGATTTGATTTATTTATTAAATAAAAGTTCTTTCAATACCTAATTGCAATCAAATATTTAAAAATGTTTGATTAAAATAAAAACTAAACTACAAAACTTAAAACCTAGATCTAAAAATAAATAATACTAGTCTTAAAATAAAATAAAACTATCCCCCTGCGGCATGGTGCCGTAGATGCTAGAGCATTTCCTCGCTGTATCGCAAGACTAATTCTTTTCTTTGAGCGAGGAAGCTGCCAGCTCTACGGTCACCGGTGACCTCTCTAATCGTTTTAGAAAGTTTCTTAAAAAGGTTAAAGGCGCTCGGACCCCACGGACCAAGGGTCTCGACGCGCAATGGTACGAAATTATATTCGGTGCCGAGACCCCTATATTTATTTAGTCATTTTTAGGGTTCCGTAGCCAAATGGCAAAAAACGGAACCCTTATTAATTTTTCGGCCGCCTCTGCCGCCGCGCCAGCCTTAGCAGAAGTGCCGTGGAAATGAGACGGGGCTAGGGTCTACACAGGTGGCGTCCCACACCAGTTAATTTTAATTGTATAATAAAACATAATGAATTAACTATTGAGTTATGTAGTAATAAAACTGTCAAGATAATTTTTTGACAGTGCGAGCCTTATTGTTTCGTCTTGGCAACATTTTACATGAAAGTGTTTTGGTGGGATTTCACTTCTTTTTGTAAGTTGCTTACGTGATGTACGTAAAACGTTGCGGGTAATCACCCCCAACCCTTTAAATTAGGAGATGGAAAGATGGGATTGCATAAAAGATGCCCCCAGATACATATTTTAGGAGAAATAATAATAGATTTACTATACCCCAATCTACTGATACCCCATACAAACTTTAACCCTCTTTTCTCCCTATAGCCCTTTTTCACCCCCTTTCCACCCTTACAGAGTGATTTTTGGGTTAAAAACTATTATATATCCTTCCCCATAATAAAAACTATGTACATCCCAAATTTCAATTGAATCGGTCTAGCGGTTACTGATTTCTTATACAAAATTCCACCCCCTTAGGAGAAAAAAATTATTTGTGTACTAATACTATCTTACATATCAAATTTCAGCTTCCTAGGACTTCAGGAAGTACCCTAAGGGTTTTGATGATCATCAGTGAGAAAATGAGTTAGTGACGAAATCGGGGTTTATTATATTATAATTGTATAAAATCTTAAATATAAGAGCTATGCAATTGAAAATATTAATGCTATTAAGTCCACTATTGTCTTCATGCCCCGAGAATTTTGTTTATCTTGTTAATCCAAACCCAAGTTATGAGGGTTCAAAAATTCTATAAAAAGTACTAAATTTTAGTTTATGTTTTATTTTATTTCCAAACATAACTTAGAACGTTATTACTTATTAGTCACACGCGCGACATTTCAAGTACTAACATTACGAGCAGTGTTCATGTAGGTATTGGTATACAAATTGTATCACTTTTAACTCGTCTATACTTCACTTCACTTTTTTTAAAGCCTTCTGTGTATCTTTTTACTCATGCAGCCTGTGGGTCAATTATACTTACGCAAAGAGCGTACAGCGATCTTCGCGTCCAACACAATTACGCGTTCCGGGTGCTGATGGGGCTGCCGCGACACTGTAGCGCGTCTGGCATGTTTGCCGAAGCCAGGATAGACGGCTTTGCGGCCGTCATGAGGAAAAGGTGTGCCTCGCTCATGTCCCGTCTGCGCGGCAGTCCCAATCGCATCTTGAGCGTATTTGCTAACCACTGGGACAACCCTATGTTAGCCCGGTGGACGTCTATGCATGTTGTCAAACCCTGCTGACCATATAATGTTGTGCTTATTATGTTTATATATTTATTTTATTTTAGTTTTTATATTTTAATTGTTAATTAATTAGTTTTAAGATTAAGTAACAAAATTGCATGGGCTCTGTCTGAAATAAATGTTTTATTTATTTATTATACTTTCTTTTCGATGCGGTCCTAATGTTATGTGGAGTATTTAAAAGATCAAAAGGATACAATCTTGTACTGTAATTTAACATGTAATTTTATCAAAATACCATAAGAAAGGTACATACCATTTTTTAATGTAAACTTTATTTGTAGTTAGTGACAAAGTCGATGTATGAGAATTACGCAAAAGGGGTATCATTTAATTTCACTTAGGCCCACTTGCACCATCCCACTAACCGGGGGTTAACCGGTTAATAATTGTATCTGCTAAAGTATTAGAGACCAGAGACCTAATTGTAAACCTTTCCTAGTCACAAAAGTGACATTTCTTCAATCAAACACGTCCCTTTTGACACCGACAGATCGATATCGTATCGCATACTTATGACATTTTTTTTTTCATTCAATGTAAATCTGAGCTCATTAAACAAAATAATAGCCTTAATTTAGCCGCCTGGTAACAAAAACGTACCCAATTGCGTTAATGAGGAATTGAGAAACGAAAGAATAGTGAGGAAAATTATGCTTGGTTTTTATTACTCATTCTCCGCAGGGAAGTTTGGAAAAGCCACCCGTAAGATGTATTTTTAGTAGTGGTTTTCCTGTATTAGCAAATGAATAATAAAGATTTATTTCTTGCCGGATCCAATGTTAATAATAATATATATTTATTTATTAAGTACAAGTTACTAGTTGTAACTATTTCATGACAAACAAGATGGACGTTTCTTCCTTAAACCCAGCCTATATATACCTTACGATTTAAACTCAGGGCACTGTTAACTGACAACCTCTCTAAGGAGCACTCAAAATACTGGTCTTAATGGGATTGGCGTTGAGAAGCTGTTCTTCCATCATGGCACAGTTTATTTTTTCCTTAGTAATGGTTGTTCTGTCAGTGTTGGTTCCAGCTTTTGCTAAATGGAACCAGCTGGGAGGTGGTAGACCCGGATTTGGGCAGGGTGGCTTCAGCGATGGGACATGCTCAGCTATCCAGTGTATTCTTCCGGAGCCGAAGTCTGGCTGCTGCGGCAAACACGCTGAAGTTGGACGTAGTCCAGGTAAGATACTTTATACATTCCCCATTCCAGAACCGAAATAAACCGCCAAATTAGCGAATTTTGCCTCTAATGGTATATTTGCCTAAAATTATTTTATTAACCATATTTATATATGTAGGCAAATGTATACGAATTACACTATCATTTTTCGTTAAAAAATAAAGTATTTTTGTGAACCTAAATAAGAACAAAAAAATAAGTAACCTAACCTGCTTTTATTGCAACATTTCGATTTCGTGGGGCCCTAACTTCTAACGAAAAAAACACTACAATATAAGTACTTACAATACAATACAGTTACATTAGGGCTGGCAACAACTTGGCACACAAAATTAGACTAGGTGGTTGTTGGTAGCAAAAATGCTGTCTAATCTAATATGTTTTAGGACAATCAGTACATTATTATTATTATTTGTGTAATAATGTCTTATAATATTTATTATTATTATTATGTCTGTCTTTTACAAATTCTCGGGACCATGGGGTCCCGGACATTTGGAAGGCGTGCGTGGGGCCGAAGCCAACACGTAGAGGCCCCTTGTAATAAGACAATTTACTCTAAATGTAACGTGACACCAACCGACGATTATCTCTGTTCACACTATAGCAGTGCACCCAAGGACAAGCCCCGGTTAGTGTAGGACTATTGTAAAAAAAAGGGTACCAAATTATTATTATTATTATTTGTATTTCCGTTACAAACTCTCGGGTTTTTAAGCCCGGTCATTTATAAGGCGTGCGTGGGGATATAGATCCAACACGTAGAGACCGTTTGGAGAGCTTTTATGTCATGTAGAACGCCTGCTGGAACCCATTCATGTGTACATAAATAGATACCCATAAACCGGTTTCAGCAGGCATTGGAGGCTATTGCAGAAAAATGGAAAGAGTCCTGGTCTATGGTTTGAATTTGCGTGAAAAATAAGTCTGGGCTATTGATAAGAGTTCCGGACACCTGCCATAACATTGTGATATACAGTGTTATCAAGGCAGGCGGTGACTCGCCACTCGCTAGATGGGCACCTGATGCGCCATCATGAAGACGGCCAGGTGCAACACCGACGTGAGCGGCTCAGGGGTGTCGAGAAGGTGTGCTGCGCTTTCTCCGAAGTTACTCGCGGCGTTATGCCCTTTAACACTTCCACCCCTGGAGCGTATAGCTCTAACGTGGGAGACTCTGGACAGCCAATTAAGGCAAGCCAGAGCTGAGAGTCCTACGGGTCCCCTTGGGGTTCCACTCCGACCGACGAAGACACGCCGGAGACGGAGACCCTGACCGACTCTCTGGAGCACTCGGGTCCGTGGGGTCGTTACTCCCCAACAGCTCGCCACAAGCTGCCCTGCGGGCTATTATTATTATTATGGAAAATAATCACTATGGCTCTTGAACATTAGGGCTATACCCATTAGGACAAAATAGTTACCAAGAGTTTTCACACGCACTCACCGCGCAGCTACTGGCAGGATCGCCATCATGTAGGGACGGGAGTTGGAGACAAGTGATAACAACGAAAGTCATAGGTGAACTCACTTCATTTGGAGTAGGTTAGCCTTATATGCTAGAGAATACACACATATAAACATCAGTACGTTGGATATATTTAACTCTTTGATTCATACAATATTCACATACAATAGTTACGTAATATGGTACAATATATTTCAAGTCAAACATATTTTATTAACGGTGCTTTTTTGTAGATGACAATAACAATGGTGGTGATCAGGAAGATGACAATAGTAATGGGTACGGCGTTGATGATGGCTATGGGACAGGAGGAGATGATAGCAATGGCTACGGACCAGGAGACGACGATGATGAATCTGACTTTAACGACGGCAATGATTTCAACTATGGCAACGACAATGACTTCGACTTTGGCAATAGGGATTGGAACTCTGATTACAATGACTGGGGAGTCAGCAGCATTGGAATCGGTGATTTCGATTTCGGACGTTCTATGTTTAATGCAGAAAATCGTTTCAAGCGATCAACCGATAAAAATGGTTCCGATGTTGCACCAGATAAATATATCATTGGTAATTTTTACTCAACTATGCTCTTAAAACGAAATAATTTGGAAAATAATTTACAATGAGCTGATATCATTGTTTTTAATTCGACAAACTTACCATATTGTATACAAACTTAACATTGGCAGACGTTTGAGAATAATTAGTTACCTACTGAAGTTTATGTTTTTTTTACTATTTATTATTATATATTATATCATTATTAAAATCAAGGTAAGCTGGTCCGTTTCTTGTTTGTTCCATTCGATTTTACGTCAAATCAACTTCCTGTTGGTTGGCCTACGTTGCCGTAATAAATCACTATAAAATAAAACTTGGTATAGTACATCATTTTAATTTTTATTTTATTTTTTTAAATATTAAGTCTGAATATATGTTTTGTCCTACAATGAATCGCATTTTTTTGTTTTAGCCGGGAAACCTGCAGGCATAGCTCAGTACCCTTGGCTCGTCCATCTTACTGTAAAGCTACAAGAGAAAATGATCGGCTGTGGAGGGTCCCTCCTCAGCACCCGTCACGTGATCACAGCGGCCCATTGCGTTGATTTCAATATCAGGAATTACAATGAGTGAGTTTTGATTTTAAAAAAAAGTTTAAAAATAAATATTAAATTGGAACCAAGTTAGTTCTGCACATACTTTGCAATGACAATATTCTGTGAAAGTTAACGTCAAATAACAAATTTAATTGAATAATGGTTAGATTCACTAGACTGAAATCGACCGGGATTTGGACCGTGATTACCTTTTGTATTGTTTTCGAGCTCCCGATATTTAGACGCAGTTACGTGCAAAACAAAATAAAATTTGCGTTAAAGTCGCGAGTTGGTGAGTAAGCTGAGACGGACTCTAAATAATTACATCCATGGGTACAAATAGCGAGGGTTGAACTGATATACATAATGTAATAATGAGATATTATATGTGTACTTAGTGTCCCGTGAAAAATAATATCTATTGTTTTCAGTGTAAGCGTCTACTTGGCCGAGTACAACACAAGGACTTATCCCAACGATTGCGTAGGAAGACAATGTGTAAAGAATTTGGTCATGTACCCGGACATGATATCTAAGCACAACAGATACAACCGTGACGCACTCCACAACGATATAGCTTTGATGAGACTTAGTTCAGCAGCGCCTTACACTGGTAAACTTTTTTATTTTATGGTTACGAAAGGTGCCGATTGGATTATCAAAATCGCTGCCAACTTATCTTGGTTTGACTCTAACCAACTACTTCGTTGAAGAGTTTTTCACTTTTTCGAGTTTTGTGGGAGTTTGAACTGTATATATGTTTTAACCTGATAACTATGGTTACAGACTACATTCGCCCCATTTGCGTGCCTCGTTTCAACATTAATTCCGCCAAGTATGATGGAACACCGCTGACCGTTGCCGGCTGGGGTCAGACGGAGTACGGCCAACCGTCCTCAATAAAACTTCACACCCAGGTTGCTCAAGTGCCCCCAAACAAATGCAGGAAGCACTACCCAGATATCACTGAACGTCAACTTTGTGCTGCCGGGAAGAGCGGCCAAGACACTTGCGTGGGAGATTCTGGTGGTCCGATCATGATGGAACGTGATGGAACCTTCTATATCGTTGGGCTGGTGAGCGGAAAGCGCTCGGACGCTGGGTGCGGGTCACCGGTGCCTACCATGTACACCAATGTATTTGCGTATATCAAATGGATACAAGATTTTATGAGAAAATAAGCCCCTGTGGTTTCACTGATCTCAAAACGTTTAATTAAATTGAAATAAAATATTATATGTAAGTAATACCTACTTAATCGTATTTTTTCCTTCTCATTCAGTTTATACATATTGTGTAACTTTTAACACTGGTTTTGAAAGGGAATGCTTACAAGGTGGTGCCCGAACCTCCCGACTGCCCAATGCTCCCCTATCTCCCCTACACTTGAAGTCTCTATGAGATTACATTAAAGACACCTTTTTTCAAATAAAAGAACAATTTTTGAAATCGGTTCACACGATAGAGTATTATCCCAGCAAAACCAACATACGTGCAAATTATATCGCGTAAATTAGTTAGACAATTTTCAGATAGATGGCGCTGTACACATGTATACTTGGTATAATAATTTCTCATAGTGCTGATCAAAAGTCTTTCAAAGATAAGAAAGAAAGAGATAATTCAAAGTTTGTACGGAACCCTCGGTGCGCAAGAAAAACGAACTCGCACTTGACCGGTTTTGTTTGGTACGTTTTCACTTGAATTTTAACAATATTTCATATTTACACCATCTATTGTATGAGCTGTTTAGAAAGACTATAAAGTTTAAAGCGACCGAATTGAATCGAATTGATAAATTAATTATAAAAAATCTGTTGGCTACGTGACCTGTCGCAAGTTTAACATGTTTTCCCCATCACAAAAAGTGCACAGCGCTGCTAAAGAAGTTTCAAATTTCATTTCAAATAATAGTTCATTTCATTGTTTTAGAATGAAGAAAGGGTACGCGTTTCATTCAAAAAAAAATTACGTCATTTTACAAACTAATTCCAGAATAGCAGTTGCGACGTTAAAATCAAATGTCAGAAAACAACAACCACTAACTACTTGCTTTTTAATTGTACAATTATATGCATCAAGCTCCTTAGATAATTTAATTGAGAATATTTTGGCTAAACGTGGTACAAGAAAATGTTGTTTTTTTTTTTATCAGAATGGTACTCTTCAACGACACATAGTACACGCTTGGCGATTTGTCCTTTTCGCTGTGTTTGTTAAGCAAATCAGCAAAATTTATTAAAAACAATGTAGTTAAAACTGCATAATTAATCACTTTGACTCAGTATGAATAATGACCATCCTACGTTGGGTAATGTAAAAAAGCAGAATATTCAGGCCGCGTAGCCAACGTGCATATGGCTTACGCTCCATAGTGATCGAGACGCAAGTGTCACTGTCGCATTAATATGGAAGAGTGAGAGAGACACAAAGCGATTTGTTATCGAAGCAATAGCGATTGTGACCTTGGCTAGGCCAGCATCACAGTAGTTCAAAATTTAGGAATAGATCACATTTTTATATTAAAGGAAAAAAGGAAAAAATTTCGCTTCTGGCTGGACTTGAACCCGCAACCTCTGCAAAAGATAAAATAATAAAAATAGTATCGGTCGCAGACGTATCTGCTTGTTAAATTTGATTTATCACATTGCCCGGCTAGAAGTAGGAAGGTATTTATACTGCCCGGTTCATGTGATAAATTCGAGCTATCTAAAACCTTGATTTATTCAATGGACCACGGACCGTCCGTTATTATTAATATGGACCGACCAAAGTAATACATTTTTCACTTTGTCCGACGCTCTTGGCCATTATTTATAATGACGGGTCATTGTTAATATTGTCTGGTTAATCAAGTTTCCCGTAATAATAATACTTACTAATTATTATGTGGCCGAGCCGAATACATATCTGTTCTTAATTAGCTGAAGGTCATACCCATGTTGATATAAAGGCTGACTGGACTATTTCAGATAGTTTAATCATGTCTGAAATAGTTTATTGTCTTGAGCTATCATATCAACATACCACGTAGGTTATATACAATGTTGTAGTAGGATATAAAGCCTGCATTGACGTGTGTTTTGATTACGCATTTGTAGAAATAATAATTAGCGTTCGTTATTTCACTTTCTACTGTTGTGTTGCTAAAAGCAATAAGTATCAACATTATGTTAAAAGGCCGGTAAGAAGTCGATTTGGACAGCTATGAATTGACCCTTATATTTTTACGAAGCTAAGCGCCACTTGCACCATCCCACTAACCCGGGGTTAAATTGTACTGGTAACCATGGTAACTCCAGTATTAACCGGTTAACCCCGGGTTAGTAGAATGGTGCAAGTGGCGCTAAGTGGCCTAAGACCTACCGTTTAACTGATAGCCTTAGTGTCATATATATAAGGGTTAATTCATAACTATCAAAATTGACTTCTCACCGGCCGGAGACGGGTTTTCGATTTATTCGATGACACATTTCTTTCGTAGTTTTAAGGGGTATCGACCGTCCAGTGGCGCCCTCATTAGGGAGATTGTGTTTTCTAATAATCGAATTCAACTTTTGGTTTATGTAGTATAGTTTTATATTACTTATTTTTGACTTTATCACCTAATCGGAAAAATAGTGGCCACCATTTGCCTTTTAGGTGATGAAGCAAAAAATAAACAAAATAAAACTATGTGACAAAGACCAAAAGTTGGGGAATCAGTAGGACTACAAAATTCATATAATGGATTATACAGAAATTAATTGGTTTATTAGAAAAGACTATACCACTAATGAGGGCGCCACTGGACGGTGGGTGCAGTCGTAATAAACATATCATTTTTTTAAGTTTGCATCTAGTTAAATAGTTAAATTATATCATTAACTCTGGTGCCCGATTTTAACTTACAAAAACTCAGGAGATTTAAAAAAAAAAAGGATATGCAATATATGCATTTGACATTCGCACTTACTTTGGCAATAAAAACAGCGCTACCTTCTTTAGGCGGGTTACCCGTTTTAGGGTCAGGTTGGGTATATGTTGCGGCCATATCATATATTTAGAATAAATTAGATAATTTCATGAAATGCCATTTTTGAATAGATCACTTCATGTTCTGGTTAGGTTCAGGTTTATCTTCTTCAAGATGTAGCTAAGCGATCATTCACATATCATTAAATGATCAAATCTAAGATCTGCCCACATGATATACATATTGACCACGAGACCACGACATTATATATATTAAAAATGATAGCTTTGTTGTTATTACAAATTACAACCCTTCTGGACAAACAGGTATGGGAGGAATAAAACCGCCATGTTTGTTAGATTGTATTTATTAGATCGCCTTTCAAGTTTTATTAATATTTAAATTATTGATATCACATTTTAAACCTTACATCTAACTGTAAACTAGAACAATAATATATTTTTTATTGATATCGCACAGTTTATCGCCATATACTAAAAAAGTCACCAAGGTCTCCAATGGCGGAGGTCACAGTTCGACATTTATATTTTTTCATAACACTTGCTCGTAAACGATGTTATTGTATGCCAGCATACTGAGATGGAATTAACTGTATTATGCCCGCGGGCGTAATAGATTTTTTTATTTCATTAAGCCCATGGACATACTTTTTAAATATGTTACTAATTCATACAAAAAGAATTTGAAATAGAGGTGGATTGTAAAAGAAAATTTTCTAGCCATAGTAAATTTACTGCCATCTTTCGACACATGATTACTCGTAAAACTTTTAAAATGCCATTTTACTTAGATCCTTATTCTTTCAGTGGCACCATCTAATAGATCAAAAACCAAAGGACTGGCGGCATCGTTTCCAGCGATGGTTGATATTTAACAAATTTAACACATATCAGTGAAAGAATAAGGATCTAAGTCAAATAGCGTACTAAAATTTTCTTTGACAATCCACTGCTATTTCAAATTTTCTTTGTTCATACGAACCAAGTAGATATCAGTGAGTTTTACTTTTAAAATAGTGACGTAAATAATTTAATATGTTTGAAATGTCACTGTATTTTGAAAATGATTTCGCTTAAAATTTAATTTTTTCCTCACAAGTGTGATTAATAACATTGTGTGTGCCACGGGCGGTACAAGAATTAGGAGCTCGTGTTAATTAAGGCAAGGGCCTTCAGCTTCAGGCTTAATTAACACTTGTTCGTAAGTTCTTGTCAAAATTTTCTTCTATGCTCTTCAATTTCTTGATAATGAAGTTAAAAACATCGAAGCTCATGGCATAAATAAATTTTAATTATTCTTGTTTATGTATTTTTTATCACCACAGTTGCTTTGTAACATATCATTTAGGTAGTATAAGCGCTTACTGTGTGAAACTGTCAGTTTGAAACCCCGTGTTTCCAAGATTTGATTTGATGTAAATAACCGTTCCGGCGGTTCTGATATTTAGTTTGCTGTATAATGTATAAATTGGCTTAATTAATACGTATGATCTTATCTGTCATCAAATCAATATACGTTCATTAACCTAATAAATAGCTAGGTCCCTAAAATTGAATTATCCAAATAACCACGACCACGTACATAGGTTTTATGGTCCATTGTTTTATTATGTTTTGTCAGGCAGACGACATCATTAAGAATCACAGCTATTTATTTGGTCATAATATATCTACTAATTTGGTCAACTAATATCTATAATGTATACTATTTTGAATACAAATTAACATTAAGATAGTTATTTATATTTGGAGACAAGTTTTCATAAATACAATGACCGATTTAAATATTATTATTTATTGGGGATTATCACTTGGTGACAAATCTTAATATTTTCGATGGAAATGATAGTTGCCTTAATAACATTATATTTATAAATAATAACTTCTTGTCTGCTCTAAAATGCCTTAAAATATTTTTGTCTGGAGGCATATTTGGATAATATAATTCCAATCACAGTGTGTCCATTCGGTAGATTAAAACGAGCGGAACGCATTGTGACTGAAATTGGTTCATATAAATCTTAATATATTATGCTCGTTGACGTTTTATTTAAATAGATACGCTTAATCTAATAATTATGTCTATAAAATTAATCTTGGTGTATATTTAAAACGTATTACACTAAAAGTTGATTAGGGCTATTTGTACCAACATAAAGGAGTTTAAAGAACACGGGTGGAACCCAAAGGAATTTAACAGTTTTTTCTTGCATTTTCGTGATTTAATTTTCGTAGAAGTGAATTTAGTCCTTCGGATTCCTCCCGAGCACACTGCATAATATAGGCACAACAAATAATCATATTATTATATTCCAACAGTGGTTATTATTCTTAAAACTATTAACAATCACAACCTAGTTGTCATTTAGAGTCACTGCGACTTTGTGTTTGAGAAAAGTTACATGCTTGTCACAATCATAATGTTATTAATAATATTAAAATATTGTTACAAACACCTGCATAGGTGCTGGAATGATATTGTCATTAATAATAGACTCAAAATATTTTTTTCATTTAGGCTTAGATCGAATAATTTAATTTCAGTATTATTAGAATATAACAAAATATATAAAAATATAATACATCAAAAAAAAGAAAAGCGTATATTACAAAATCTACAATAACTCTGAATTATGGACGTATTTACAACTCTAAAACTCAGATACGCTTAAGTTATTTCACTAACCTTAAAGTATAATAAGACTTAAATATTTATTTAAATAATAATTGTACACCAAAATACCTGTTTGGAAAGTATTTAGTAGGAGTATTTGAACATATTTTTAGAAACATAAAAAGTGCTTACCTTTCTGGCGTGATAGAAAGTTTACTTTTTAAAATAAATGTATGTATAATTATTAATTATATTGTTATCTTGTAATTATCGTAAATTACTTACCCATTTCATTTATGTACATTTCAGTATTAATATTGGGTAGCTAGTTTTGAACTGAGCTATTTGATAATTATAGTTTTCTTTGTTTGTGTACTCACAATAATAAACATTTATCAAAATAAAAGACATAAATATTTCGCCGCATTGCAATGTGTAAAATTCAAAACAAATAAATTAAACTATTACGCTAGATATCAAGTCAATGTAGTATATTAATATGTGTGTCAATAGAAAGTATATCTACATAAATCAAAGGAAATATATATACATTGATTCACTTATGACATAAAAAGGCTTAAACATAGTTGACACCGGGTCATCTCTTCTAATAAATATCCAGTGTGTTGTGATATAATCGTCTCAGTGTACGTTGTAGCTAACAATTTCCAAGTATATCCTAATATACTTGGATATTGTTAGCTAAGCGGGCGAAGGTTCTAATGATCTACACACGCCCTTATTATCTTTACATTTACATCCACATATAACAAATACTGTCAACAAATTCAATAATACATGAACATGAACTTATGCCACAAAAAGTTCTATGTCTGATCACTTCGTACCTTATCAAATTGACAATAAATATGAATGCTCATAAGGAACTCATACTATTATCACTGTGGTAAGGAAAGGTACAGAAATCGAATTCCTAAACCTTACCTTACATAGTTTTTATGACACCCAAGTTCCATTAACTCCGGTCATATTTAAATTCATATTCATCTCCATGTGCTCACTCTGTCCATACTTAGCGACCATATCGCTGATGCTCTTATAAGAACCAGCGAACAAAGCCACTAGGGATATCATACCAATGAAGATATTTTTCCATAACATCCAGTTGAACCTGCCAAGTCCTCGGTCCCAGTTGTGCACGGTGTCCACTATGGCTGGCGTAAGGAGACCGAGGGTCGACAGGAAGATGGCGCCGCAGAGGCTGATGAACAGCTCCAGATTTGGGAAGGCTGCTGCTAGGGCAACTGTAAATAAATAATAGATTGTTTAAGACAATATTTAAAGCGTACTGTTGATCGCTGTATACATGGCAGCCTATGGTGTAAATATACTCAGCAATCGATTTATCCTATAGCTACAGAAATGAACCCTCTTCTTAGCTTAACAATAACATTATAACTAGAAAAAAAATCGAATCAAATCTTAGATAAGCTTAGCCAAGATTTTTTGTAGTTAGTAATATTCGATATTATACCTGAGCCAACTACAGCAGCAGTCCGGATGCAGATTTGCGTGATATTGTGATATCTGACGGATATTTTGTTGTGGATCACTCTCCAGATCATCTCCATGGGTACATATAACTGGAGGCTGTATGTGAAAAGGATAGCCAAAGCCATGAGGATCTTCGCGCTCTGTGCCAAGCTGAAAAGGTAAAGCAGTTTAATATATTTTTTTCTGACAATAAATAATTTACAATTAAAATATTTAAAATTTTTTCCGCAACATACATACGTTAATCTAAAAATGCTCAATTATTGTAAAGTTTAAATGAACAACAATATTTATGACAATACGAAACGCTCAAAGTATTTAGCTTAAGTATATTTTTTTATCCGGTTGTGCTGTATCTATATAGCGTGTATTTTTGATACGACCACATAACAAAAGGCTAGTTAATTTAGGCTATAATTAACATATCAACAAACCAAATTTTATAAAAGTAACATAGACAAATAGCCTGTATGTAAAAACTAGACAAGACAAATCCTTTAAAATTTCGGGATTTTCTACACAGCACTGAACTTGGCACCCTATAGATCTCATTTCTTTTGTCGGCGAGTCAACAAGTATCTACTCATGTTCTTAACATTGAACTTGGCTCTCATTCCTGCAATATAATGAACTCGCATGTATAATGTATAATATGTGTACCTTAATAGCTGTTATTTATAAGTATTTTTATTTGATATTGTCTTTTGATAACTGATTATTTATTATTATCTGTCACACAAGTCGCGCAGTATACCGTTCCGCTCACCTCACTGGCTCCACAGAAAACCAGCGCCGTTGACAACGCTTAGTCGTGCCAACTGCAATGCTGAGTGGAGACCATTTCAGCCTCACATCCTTATCTGTTCTGTACTATTCAACTTCCACTATTTCTTTTTTTAATTCTTGTTGTTGTTAATGTATTATCTTCTTTGTAATAATTGATGTGTTGTCTGAATAAATATAATTCTATTCTATTCTATTCTATTCCACATTTGTTTTATTTAGGATATCATTACTTTTTGTACTGAAATTACTGTAGTATTGATCATGAAAGTAGTATTGCCCAAGGTAAAATGGAGACCCTTGCTAACGCGCGGTGTATTGTCAAAAATTTTCAGGGTTCAGATTTTTTCCTTAGTAGTCTACACTAATAGTAATCAAAATTTAATAGTCTACACTGATACCAAATATCAAGTTTCTAGGTCATTTGCAAGTGGGTTAGTTTTTTGATCTACATCCATATATGTTTTTTTTAAATCCAATTTTCAATAATTTTCTGTTTTGAGATTTTTTCCCCTATGTACTCATAATAGCCTACCTTGGTGTCAAATATCAAGTTTCTAGATCATTTGGTAGTGGGTTAGGTTTTTGATATATAAGTCAGTCAGTCACAAAAATGCCGGTTTTAAGCGTTAATTTATCAATAACTGTTTCAGCTACGTTTATGAAATTTTGTAATTAAGACAAATTAAGAGACATTAATAAATGTGTGAACTTTTATGTGTCTAGGTTAAATAGGTTTCAAGTTGTGAATATTACACACGGTTGCTGCGTCACCAGTTCCTTTTTCTTTTAAGTTGTATGCTAATGACAAACATAATATATGTACAGGCATCGCCCATCTTTATAATATTTTATTGCTATCTTTCCGATTTATTCGTGTGCTCTGTGGAATGTCATATAGAATCATATATTATAGCAAATGTATCGCCTCAGTCAGAGACTTGTTTCTACTTAGAAACAAGTCTCTGACTCTTTATACCTAAATATAAACATTTCAAACCACGCCGCTTTTCTCGTATTTACGCATGCCAGGCACACATGCACATTCATATTTACAGCTCTGGAGATCAAGGTCAATGTCAAGGGCGAGCGGGAAGAGCGTCCGTTAGATGGCGCGGTTGCAGGGGCGGGAGAGCGGGTTAACAAAAAACAGTATGAACATTTGAGCAACGCTAACTGGCTCGAACGAGTGCGATTATAATATTACCTACTTATAATGGCAGTCGCATGCGTGTGCCAGAGTTCAAACCCAAGAAGTAAGTAGGTAGTAATGTTTTTTTTTTTTCAAAATCGGCTTGTCATGATTCGGTACTTTTGACTTTCGTCCTATGACGTATTCGTACATCAAGCACTTACACTTCATCCTGCGGCAAGTTCAACGTAATGCTTCCCCTCACTTCGTCGCCATATTTCATGTAACCAAAGAACCCGACGATGCCGTACAGGGAAATGACGATAGTCATGGCAACATTGAGCACGCCCGGGCAGCCGAGGAATTGTTGCGGCTTCGCCATCTCGTTTTCTACGGGCATGACCACTCCGATGCCTTCCATCGCGAAGATCACCGTACTGGAAAATAATTTCAGGATAAAAACCATAGACTATATTTGTAATGGCCATTAAAATTCAGACATACATTTTTTTGTCAAATGATGTAACTTTGTTATAATTTATGGTTCCATTTTTATCACTTGTCACTATGCCCGTCACTTTCACGCTTACATACTTGTTAGAACGTGACAGGCATGGTGACAAATCATAAAAAGCCGACCATCTTAGCCCTACTGAATATACGTTCGGATCGACCTCCACGAAAGCGAATAGGCGTCTCCGATCCGTTTAAGATCATTTTCTTGTCGGTCAACCTGCTATACAAAGGCCAAAAATATTTCGCATCAAAAAAAATTCTTGTACTTTTTCCTAGTCAGAAAACGATACCGAATATGCCCGCAAACGGTTCCCTACTATTTTTGTTACATGCTGTAAGCCTAAAATGCATTTGTTATGCTGTAATTGTAATTTTTTTGCATATGACAGCTGCCAAGATAGTCGGAATTTACGTTGAGAAGGCACAAAATCAGTGGGTGACAAATTTTTATACGTATAAAGCTAAAATATAAAAATAGTTATTAGTCACGCGAGGAACGCGGTGTAGTACTTGGTTATCTATCTTGAATGTTCACTAGTCTCTGTCATTCACGTAGAACTTGATCATTATGCCAAAGTATTCAGAATTACGTTACGTCGTTTTAACTCATCAGTCATGAAATTTTAAAGTTACTGAAAGGTTACGCAACTTCAGGTGAATTTATTATAATAACTGGTAATTACCAAAGAACTTCAAAACTGATTACTTTTTAAATGAAAAGCGTAGTCGATGTCATTTACAGGCTGACTTTTCAAAGCATCTGCATTATGCTTTTATATCAAACAATTTCTCAAGCATTAATTAATTCTGCGAAATTAGTTCGATTGATTTAATTTGAATTTGATTTGAACTGAACTAGCGTAAACTTGCTCCCATTTATCTATTACAAACTTTTACTTGCCCTGTTAGTATATACTATAAGTTTGTTAGTGTTGGTGAAATCCTGGAAGGTAAATTTGACCCACTTTCTGATTTCCGCTTGAGATGGAAGTTTGCATATATAAATAAATAAATAGATAAATATTATAGGACATTATTACACAAATCGACTAAGTCCCACAGTAAGCTCAATAAGGCTTGTGTTGAGGGTACTTAGACAACGATATATATAATATATAAATACTTAAATACATAGAAAACACCCATGACTCAGGAACAAATATCCATGCTCATCACACGAATAAATGCCCTTACCAGGATTTGAACCCGGGACCATCAGCTTCGTAGGCAGGGTCACTACCCACTAGGCCAAACCGGTCATACATATATGTAAGTCGGATGACTATGCAATACGAGTATTATGGTACCAAAGAGCTGATCTGATGTGGAGACAGGAGGTGACCATAGGAACTCTGTGATTGAACAACGCAAGGGGACCCAAGGAAAAAAGATTTTCGACGAAAAGTACAAATTTCATAGGGGTTAGGTCGATCGCTGACCTCTAGCCTACTCCGCGAACCTTCGACCTCCACATCTGACTCCGCCTTAGCTCCGGCGCTGCGGGAAGGACAGCCCTTCCACCCTTGCGTGTCAAAACACGGTCCCTCCGCGCCTCCGGCCTTTCATAGTTATACACTCTAGAGGTAGGGCAGACCAAGACCACGTGGCCAGTGGGGTGCTCCGATTCGGATTTTGGTGCAAATCATGAAAAGTTATTCGAAAACTTTAAATTTTGGAGTGCAATATTGCGGTATTTTTAAATTTTAGAACATTTGACATCACACCGACTTTTTTTTCTAAGTCCTTGGTACCCTTTGCTACAACACCCGCACCGAGTCCGCGTAGCTCGCAGTAACACCCGCTGCGAGAATTCATCGTTCGGCTCGACGAAGATTGGAATTCAAGAACGTTAAGACCAGTGACGATATTTTATTGGTTTAAGGGGCCCACTGATTAAAGCCGGACGGTATCGGCCTGTCAGTGGTTCGGAACTGTTAACTTTTTATTCTAACTGACAGGCCGACTCGCATGCTGATGGATATTACTTAGTTTATTTTATTGTACATATTTTTACTCGTACTATTATATAGTTTTACAATAAGAACCTAATTTTCATTTCGGGCCACAATAGCTCACCTGATAAACAACGGCCACTGGGTAACACTTGCAACCATGCCCCGATCCTTAGGGTTAGGTAGACCGCTGAAGATGTAGTACATAGTGATGGCAAAGCAGATGACCAGCAGTACGTTAGCTATGGCCGAGAAAGGTACCAGCCATTTCAGGTTCCTGATTTGGCAGATGAGGACTAAGGGGACGAGGGTCAGAGCGCAGTATGTCTCTACAGACAGCTTGTAGTTTGGCATGTACTCGTCTAGAACCTGAAACAACGTTGCGTGGTTATCACACTGTTATCCGTACACCGTGCCTGTGTGTGAGTGAAACAGCGCTATGCACATACGTAGTATTGCTTGCACGCCGGAGCGGATGAAGTTCTGTATTTAATGCGAACACCGCCTTACGGGTGAGATGTGGCCCTATAGCTATCTGAAAGTAAGTATATAAGGAAAAGCGTACCTACAAGAAAAGGAGACGCCTTATATTTCGTGTCATCCACAATGACGCGCAGATTTGTCAAATCTAACCTTTAATAAGATGACAATACGACTCAAGCCACGCTTCGTCGTGAATGACACGATCTATACTTACGTTACTTTGACACGAAGATAGGACATCGTTGTTAGAATCCGTCGAAGCTAAGTTCTAAGCATTATTGTTAATAAGTTAAATATACTAGTGAATGATTGTTACAAATATAAATATGTCAACACGTGTAATACATAAATCTAGTCATGAAAGTAATAACAATGAACCGAATTAAAATGTAAATTAAATAATAAATTATATTTTACACTACCTTATGTTAAAATTAAAAATGTTTGAAATAATATATAATATAGGCGCATCTAGTCGCGGCCATTCTATGTTTTCTCGTCAGCGATCTACGTACGAGTATTACGCGCACTGTTGTCTACTTACCTACCCCCTAAAAATAATAACAAATGCTTATTGTAATTGTAATCAGTGTCTGTCGCTCCTTTTGTGTCATGGAATATGTAAATAAAATGAATATATATAAGTTCTCATTTTAAGTGAATTGTACAAATTCTTATGAGAATAAAGAATCTTTAAACCGAATTTACTCTCGGAAATCGGAATATTCCATCCTATTGTTTATCTCGATAAACACTGTAGAAGTTTGAGTATTCGAACTACAAACTAACTAGATGATATAAGGGAAGAATGGTGTTGCGATCCTAGGGAGATAACGGTACTTTTTGTATGAAATTCCATTTCGAGAGAAAACGTTTTCACGAACTAAATCTATTTTGATGTCGATCGCTTCAGCATAATATATTGTAGGTTTATAGGTTTCTCTTTTTTGAAAATATATAGACGTTTTTGATAATTTATAGACGAATACGGCAAAAGTGCCGATTTTTGTTTTATTTCGCGTACGGTGAAATTTGGATGACGAGTGCGGCAGGTTAAGGTCACATTCGGATAGTAACTGCAGCTACATTACTGTTGCGGTGTTATTGCTGCGGCGTTGTTGTATTTACTTAATAAAAAGAGTGACATTGAACGTTCCAATCGCGGCAGTAATGCAATAACGAATGTCACTCATTTCATTTAATAAGAAAATGACAATGACAGCGCCCGCGTCAGTACCGCAGCTACAATGACGACATTTCCATTTATATTTGTATACCTAAGAAATAATATGCCATTTATGATTGATTTTTCGCATTCCATTAATCTTTTTCATACTCGTTGTTAAACATGAGCTTGTCTCTTTCTCTATCGGTAAACTCGTTAGGACGTGCACATTTCTTGCTTACCGGTGCGACTAAAGGCAACATGTACAATTTGTCACAAGATAAGCGCTTCAATTTTGGAACGCGAATAACATATCTTTACTTTTAATAAATTGTAATGACGTAACAGTAATGCAGCTGCATTTGCCATCGAATGTCATATTTAAGTTACTATAGTTCGTGTCTTCCACGATGACGCGCAGATTTGTCAAATTTAACCTTTAATTACATGACATTACGAGTGAAAGCACGCGTCTTCGTGAATGACACGATCTATATTGCTTTGCAGATAAGTGCAGCAACTTATTAACCTGGAAATAAAAAATAGTTATCTGTTTTCAAGAGAGCAAAGTTGTTGTTTAACCCCTCGTGCAAATATTGATATTCGAGCAAGAGAACGATTTTAGAATTGCACCACGTGCTAGAGTTTCAAGGCACGAGAGTTAAACAAACTCTGCTACTCAGTGAAGCACTACATTTTTCACCACACCAATGCGTTCACTGGGACTTTATTTATTTGTAAACTATTACGAATCAAATCCAATTTAACGATTCCAATTCAAATCATCACTTCAATTCTACATCGAGGAAACAAAAGCATGAAATAACTTTGCCACTCTTGTGGATAATATGCAACATTTTATTAATGTTTGATCAATAAAGAGAGATTTTATGAGCTGGTGTGCTGAAAAGGTTTATTTGTTATATCAAAGAGAATTAGAAATAAAAGTGTATTGTCAAGGAAAACTTTGTAGCCACGTAAGTTTACTGCCACCTTTCGACACATGATTAAAAGCGTACGTACTGGAAAAGGAAACGCCCCATATCGTTTCGCCATTTTACCGGGTACAACCTAAAGGCTATGGCGCCATCACTCGAAAAGATGTCGCCTTTGATCAATTAAATCGCGTCACTTTTTGATTTTTAACAAATTCAACACATATCAGTGAAATAATAAGGATCAAAGTCAAATAGCGTTCTAAAAGTTTTAATCATGTTTCGAAAGATGGCAGTAAATTTAATGTGGCTACAAAGTTTTTTTTGACAATCCACCTTTATTTCAAATTCTCTTTGGTTCTATGTAAATAATTACGGATACACTTACCTCTTTGAAATTTTCAGCAATAAACACAATGTAGACACAGAGCGCCGCAAGGTAAGTCACTGTTAGGGCATAGTCCACAACCGTCCTGGAACATTGAATAAGATTTTATTGAAACAAAAAAATCTTGAATGGAATCCGTATAAAACGTTCCCAGTAAAATTTTAGGGAGTTAACAATCAAAAGGACTGCATTACAGCTGATTTAAACGTTCACGATTTTTGCACATTATGAAATTAAAGAACGGGACTTAATCGCGTATTAAGTTCTGAATTTGGACCACGAAACCACGACCATTACGACGATTTAGGAGACCACGGGGATAACGCCGTCCACCGTCGGATGTTTTAGAACTTAATATAAAATATAAAATGAGGGATGGACTGAAAGTTTTAATTGCAACAGCAATGCAGCAAAGATTTTGGAAATTGGCAGTGAGATCACCCTCGTCAAAGCTACGGCAGTATTGTTCCAACAGTAGCGTTGCTGCAGTCTCCATCCGAATCTAACCTTTATGCTATGCATAGTCGGGCAATAGTGCAGTCGAATGAAGGGCGTAATACCAAGCTTCTAACTGGTGGTTTTGAACCATGTTACTACACGGTACAGCATACTAGGTCGTGTGGGTGATAACCAAATTTCATTTGAAATCCACCACAGTCGTAGTAGTTGAAAGCTTGGTTGACAGCCGTGTCCGTGGCTATTAACAATAAATGGAAATACTCGTAACTTACGTGACGAAACCGGCCCACGGCCGCAGCTTCTTCGGCCCGTACTGGAACGCTGCACCGCACGTCTCAGCGAACCCCATGGAGGGCTTCTTTGCGTCCACGCACACTTCTTGAGATGTCCGTACCTGAAATATTAAAAATAAAAGTATAATAACCATATTGTATAAATCAGCCGATTCTGAGTTTAAAATCTCACTTGTTTTGTTATTAAAAAGGCGATATTCGTTTGGCTACTGAAGCGTTGTATTAAATTAGTGACTGATTGATCGTTCTTATCCTAAAACACAGCCGTAGCCGCTGCGTCACCAGGTAGGGCTAAGATGGTCGGCTCTTTACCATTTGTCACGATGTCTGTCACGTTCTAACAAGAGCGTTAAAATGCAAAAGTGACGGGCATAGTAAAAAGCGATAAAAATGGAACCATGCTGCCACTGCAGTTCTCTTCTTTTAAACTTGTCTTGACACGCAGCCGCGGTACCAAATGGAACAACGAACCATTTGGAGCTACTTTTGACCCCTACGTAACTCAAAATCTATTAAATACAAACATATGAAATTTGATTCATTTACTCCATATTTCATGAATATTGAATATAGCTCAATCGGTTTGGTATTACGATACAAACATCTAAAAATCGGGATTTTTCTCACTGACTTGACTGGCTGACTTAATTAACATCACAAACCTCCAGCATCCTTGTGTGGTTGCGAACCTAAGATAGATAAACAGTGTTTCCAAAAAACTATTTTTATTTATACACTAAGCGCCTCTCGAATTTGTAATAGCAAAAATTTGAAATGGCAAGTGCCAAGTTCTGGTTAACTTGGGATGTAAGTAAAGTTCAGGATTTTAGTTTTTATAGCATCAACTAAATTTTAGAAAAGTAACATAGACAAATATAATAGCCTGTACATTAAAAGTTAAAACTGGCCAAGTCAAATCCTGACTTTTAATTAAATACATCCCAAGTGAATTAGAACTTGGCACCCCTATAGATCTCAATTATTTTGCCGTCGAAGCCAAAAACGATGCATTATCTTATATTAAACTTGGCTCTCATTTCACCTTCCCACATCCCGGCGTCATTCCTAGGATAAGATAGAGGAAGCCCTCTAAATTCCTATAATAAAGTCAAAAAAAAAAAAAACTCATTTCAACGTCATGTTTTTGATGGGATACAACTTTATACGACCGTAACAAAACGGACAATCAAAAAATGTATGACATTTTTGGGATACGTTCTTCCTCGTATTAACATCGAATGTAATATAAAAGAGACGACCGGTCTGGCCTAGTGGGTAGTGCCCTACCTATGAAGCCGATGGTCCCGGGTTCAAATCCTGGTAAGGGCATTTATTCGTGTGATGAGCATGGATATTTGTTCCTGAGTCATGGGTGTTTTGTATGTATTTAAGTATATATAAATATTTATATATTATATCGTTGTCTAAGTACCCTCAACACAAGCCTTATTGAGCTTACTGTGGGACTTAAATAGTTAATTTGTGTAATAATGTCCTATATTATTTATTTATTATAAAAATATAAAAATCTTATATAAAAGTAGGTACTTTAAAAAGAAACCACCTACAAATAGTCATTTCGAAAAACTTAAAGGTTAACTAAATTTAAAACCATTTACGGTCCAGACTTGTTGAAAACTGATACACTGAGCCCAAAGGCACACTAGGGACTTGTTTTTGATAAAGTTGGTAGCTGATGTAAAACAATCGTACCCGAAAAATAAAACAAAAAGAAAGGATTTCCCATCAGACTTTAGTTTTTTGTAATATTTTTGTTTGAATAAAACCTTAATATTATATTAAATTCTACGATTTAACTTACGTACTTTTATTTAGTCACTAGCACGACATGGTACGCAGAGCTTTGTAGACCGTGGGCCAAGAGCATATTTCATCTTTCATCGCCTTCCGGCTGATACTTTTTCAGATGAGATAGTTTAGATGCTGTTTTAAATACAAAAAACAGTCAGCCAGTTGTATCGCGGTGGAAAGACCGTCAGCTGTAAAATGAACATGTAAAAAATACGCGCCTTACCACTTTATGTCCGCAAAGTATGCGTAATGTGTAAATTGCGTAATACATTTATTGCGTTTTAGGCGTTTCAGTTGATGAAATGCTACATGCAAAGTTCCATGATTTGTTATTATTTGCTATCATAAAAAGGTAAAGAGCTTATTTTTTACATGTTCATGTGACCAGCTGACGATCTTACCACTTCGATATAACCTACTGGTGTTTTCATTTACGCGATACAACGATTTTATACGATAAAACTTACCAATATATAAACACAGTGTGTACAGATGAACCCAACGATTATAGTGCCAAGGGCGCCAGCTGCAAGACCCGCGTTTTTGAAAGCGTTCGGCATCGCCAGGATGCCGGAACCAAGGGAGGATTTCAGCAAATGCACCAAGGATCCAATTGTCCTGTTGTAGAAAAAACCAAGAAAATTTTATAAAAGAATATATAATATCGATGATAATATATTTTACAGTAGGTATATATGGTGCGATTATTAGCACATTAGGTAACTATGTCGTATGCCGAAAATCTAAAAGGCCATATGTATGTCAAGAATGCTACTATATAAATCGCAAGTCAGACCCCATATGGAGTACTGCTGTCACCTTTGGGCAGGAGCACCTGGATGCCAGCTTGGACCCTTCGACTCAGTCCAAAGGTGCGCTGTACGAATCGTCGACAATCCTAAACTCACAAGCGGCATTGAACCATTAAGTCTAAGGAGAGACTTTGCCTCCTTGTGTGTGTTCTACCACTTGTACAATGGGATGTGCTCTGAAGAATTGTTTGACATGATGCCAACGGCCACTTTCTTTCTATCACCGGACCGCTCGCCGTCGGCAGGGTGTTCATCCTCATACTCTAGAGGCTAAATGGTCGCGCACTGTGCGGTTTAAGAGGAATTTCCTCCCACGGACGCTCCAGCTATGGAATGAGCTCCCTGCCGAGGTTTTCCCGAGGGTGTACAGTATGGGGTTCTTCAAAAAAGGAGTGTACAGGTTTTTAAAGAGTCGGCAACGCACATGTAACACCTCTGGAGTTGCAGGCGTCCATAGGCTACGGTGACTGCTTACCATCAAGCGAGCCGTGTGCTTGTTTGCCACCGACGTGGTATAAAAAAAAAAGTACAATAGGCAATTCGCAACTCGTGTCGATTTAAAACATTCGTTGCGAATTTCCTATTCTTTTGCATTTGTATCGTAATGTTAATGTACTAATGTAATAAGCAGAAAGGTTCTAGTAAAGTGCTTGGGGTAACCCAAAAACAATTAAAAATGACACTCTCGTTTCCTGCGTAGGTACTTGTGACCTAATTGTAATCAAAATCTATTTATATTTTTAAAATAAACCACAAAAGTGCGCTTGATCACTCAGATGTGCACTCACAGACTGCAGTTTGCGTCGGTTAGGCAACCTCCTTATAAAGCTGAACCAGTCAAGCAATTTTCGACTTAAAAAACGTGACTGACCCGTTTTTATATAATATGTAATATTACTAACTTCTGTCCGCGACTTCATCTGCGTGTAATGATGATGATGATTGATAAAAACTAGCCTATGTCCTTTCCCGGGCTTCTACTATCTCCATTACAAATTTTATCTAAATCGGTTCAGCAGTTTAAGCGTGAAGAGGTACGAGACAATACAGATAGACAGACAGAGTCACTTTGGCATATACACCGTGGGCTGGTAAAATCCTACAGATTTTTAAGGTGTATTCTTGATCGCATTTAGGGATTATATAATAGTTTCTCGAAATCAGTCTTGTTTTAGAGATAATGACAAATCTTGTGAAAATTTGTTTCTGTAATAACTTAGTGAAAAACGACGGCTGCGACTTGGTTTAGACAAATCTACTGACAGACATTAAAGTTTTAAAGGAACCTCGCAATTTATTAATATATATAATTTATAACTTTTTTTACTCCCTATGACGTCAAGAATTTCTCGGGTTAAAATTTCTCGGGTGTTACCAGCCCACGGTGTATAATATTAGAAGGGATAGTAGGGATGTCTGTGTTTCGATATTCATTGAAACTAGATCACTAAAGAGAAGATATGTAGCTTCCAAGACTTCTGTTCGTTACTAAACGGAACCTGACCTCACCTTCCATTAGCAAAATATCTGTATGCAAGCTATCTAAATGATCCCTCAGATAGTTTATATGATGTGATCGTTTCCTTCTACAGATACTTACGAATTGGGATGAGCCACATTTCTGTGCTCAAAAGGGTTGTATTCCTTTTCATTGATGACTTCTTTTGATCCCAAGCTTAATGTGGACTGGAATCCTGGATTACTGGCTAAATCCGCCCTGCAAAATTCAATACGCAGTATTAAACCGACGTTTACATAAATATTTCGATCCGGGGTCAAAAGTAGCTCCAAATGGTTCGTTGTTCCATTTGGTACCGCGGCTGCGTGTCAAGCCAAGTTTAAAAGAAGAGAACTGCAGTGTCAGCATGGTTGCATTCTTATCACGAGTCACTATGCCTGTCACTTTCGCACTTACATAGTTGTTAGAACGTGACAGGTGATAAAAATTGGACCGTGCCACAGCCGCTGGACACTTTCGTTAGTTGTCATTTCATGAACTAGAAGTAACAAACGATCTGATCTGTGAACTAAAGAATTAAGAGCCATCAACGTGCTGACTAGCGCCACTGGAAAATAATTGTGATTGTTTAAATTTAACAATAGACATTTAAAAATGGGGGCCGATACGTAAGTACTGTATTTTGTATTTAAGTACCTTTTGAATACATCAAACTAGTTTTTATGTTGCTGGATTCGTCGATCTATGAACTCAAAACAAAAAACGGTCGTTTTAACTTTGGACGCCTAGATTGATGAATCCAGCAACGTAAAAACGTACTTATTTAATTTTCAGGATGGACACTTTTTATACACATAGATTGTTCTTCTTACCTCTACCCTCCATACGGTGCTGTCTGTATACGTCAATTTCCTTAATAAAAATGACAAAATGAGTGACAGAACGAACGTCATAATAGCGGCAGTGATGCAGCTGCGAACGTCACAATTTTTTACAACAGCAGGTAATGTAATGCAGCTGTGAAAACATCACCTTTATCCCCTTAACGCATATCATAAAAACTATTTGTTTAGGTTAGAACTTTATTAGCTGTCAATAAAGTTGAAAATTATAACTGTCATATATGCATGGTTGCATATGCCGTAAAGGGTTAGGCTGTCAAACAAGACGTTTACCTTATATGTAATTTAGTAATAATATAATAATAATAAACTAATTAATAGTAAGTAGTAGTAGTATTTAGTAAGTAATAGTATTTTAAGTAGGTATTAAACCTATTACCTAACCTATTTATTATTAAAGATAATAAACTTTCGTCTTGCCTGGATAAATATGGCTTCGGGTGTATATTTGCATTTTTTTTGGGTTCGACGTGGCTTTGATTGAATGTACATATATAGATGTAGAAACTAGTCAGACTTACGTTGAATTAAAATTATCCAAAATAATGGTGGATTTTTTTTCTCCTTTCCCCATTTTGACACGTCAATCTGAAACAAAGGACAGTTAAAAAATATTATTATTATACAATGGAGGGAATAATTTCAACCTTTAGATTAGAACTAATATATCTAAATTATATTATTTATAATACTACATATTTGTGTTGTTTACCTTAATGTCATGTGTGTATCAACTTATTTGTAAATTGTATGTCACTAACCTAAATTAATTTTAAGATTTCTTGTACTCTACTAATACTATATGGATCTCCCTAGATTTGAAATAAATAATTTAATTGAATGTAATACTAAAACTAATAAATCAATCGCTTCTAATACAGATTTGTTACAAGTTTAATGGAAGAGGGCATATTTGGGTCGACTGACTGGACGGCGTCCTGTACGTCATTCTAAGTATCGGTGGGTGGATAGCCTGGAGGGAGATCTCTGTGAGCTCGGCGACCTCGGCGTCAGTGAAAACTGGCGTGAATCCGCGCAGGACCAGTAAAAATGGCGTGCTCGTGTGTTGTAGGCCAAGACTCATTTTAGCTCATTGTGCTTAACTAATTGAATTTTTATTTTGTTTTCTTTTTATCTTTTTGTTTTCATAGATTTATAACTGACATTTAATTCGATTATGCTTACTATTTAAGGATTATTTATCTTTAGTACATTTTTAAATTTGTATCTAAATTGGCATGTAAATTAGCTTTACGAATATAATGATTATGATTATGATTATTTGTGCTCCGGTTAGTATGGGTTGGGACCGTATGATCTGCTACTTCTGATATCCTGATAAGCCCCATGGCACACTTTATTAAAAATGATGCTAAGCTTAAAAAAATTGAAAAAAAATTAAATTGGCTATAACTTTTTTTTGTCATCGGAAGTGATACTTTTTTCGTGCTTTCGGCCAATTCTATTTTTTTACTATTTTTTCGAAACTGTGCATCACGTTTATGAACGTATGCCATGGGGCTTAACGGGGTATCATACGGTCCCCGCCATCTGTACTAAGTGATATCATGTTGAAATATTTAGATTAAACCGATTTAGTTGTATTTTAGTTTTAGTCCTAAGGTTTCAAGATATTAATTGTATCATTATTCCTTCTTGTTGTGTGTTATATATTTTTGATTAAATAAATACCGATTCATGAGTAACTCTCTATATCCACGTTTGGGTGTGGCATGTCGTTCCGTCGATAAAAAGAGCCTCATTTTTCGGCACGCTATTGAAATAATCGCACCAAACAATCTTTTCATTATGGCGACCGGTCTCAACGGACGTCCACAAATTATATAAATTACGAGGAACGGCAAAACGGCATTCAGATTTTGAGAATATTACGTGATATAAGGTATGATATTACAGTGCATCTCGCTCTCGCTTATTCGTTGGTGTAAGTGTCATACATAAGTAAAGAGTAATATTAGATGTAAGTATTCAAAACATTTTTTGAAATTTGAATGTCATTTCAGTAGGAAGGCAGTTATAGTAGTTTATGTGACGACTCGTACTACATAATGAAAGGATCACACAAGTATTTTACTGCCTAATTATGTACAGTTAAATTCACTGCTTTATCTACATCCATATAATTAGCTTCAACAAAACAAACTAATTTTATCTTTACAAACTAATTAAATTAAGAGTTTTTTATTTCGAATAAAACGTCATCTCGATTGATATTACAGTAGGTGAAATCAAATTCCTTTGTTTCTCAGAGATGTTCTAAATTTAAATGTACATAATTCAAATATCGGCTATCGATAACGTAAAGAAATAATTACGATTCAACCACAGATGAAGGTTTTTTTAATTAGGCCATCAGCATTTCACTTCTGAACATATTGTAGGGAACTTATGATATGGAAGTACATTTCAAGTTGTTGTTGTCATTTTCATTGTACAATGGTTTCAAGATATTAATAGTACATTGTGCAACGAGGGGGGTAAGTGAAGTTTTGGATACGAGGGTGGTAATTAAAGACCTGAGTTTGCAATATTCTTACCCCCGGAGTTACACACAATGTTTTTCATCACACTTGCGAAGAAAAAACTAATTTTTAAGCGAAATAATTCTTAAATACGGTGACATATCAAACATTCGTCCGCCATTTTGTAATTTCTTGACAGGTTAGGCATCGAAGGCACAGACCTATCCGGCATAATTGAAAATTATAGAATTCGATTTTTAATTATTATAGAGCCATGATTGAAAATTATGTAAAAATATTATAACGGCTGTTAAATTAATCAAATTAAGTAAATAATTTTAAACATAAACAAAAATATTAAATTATAAACGTCAGTATTTTAAGAGTAAAACTCATTTATGCTACTTCGTTTGTATGAATACATGACATAATAAAAAAATGCTATAACTCCCTAGGGAGTTATAGCTTTTTTTTTTCACAATCCATAACTCCCGGGGAACGAAATAACCCTTTGTCCTGCAGTACACCTGCATGAAATAAGATCTTTTTCGAGCAAGTGTGATGAAAAATACATTATTTCTCACCATGCACGAAATAGATCACCAAAAAATATTAGAAAAATCTAAACCGCAGTTTTTTCTACACACAATTTATATTTAATAAATCCAAAAGAACTATAAAGAGTAGGTAACTTGAGCATGACGTCTTTGTTCTGTATTTCATACAGATTCCATATTGGCTAATCGTTTTGACGGTTCGAAAAAAGAAACTGATTTGACTAAGCAGTCAACTACCCTATTTTAAACTGGCTGTTTCATGAATTTTATCAGAAATTATTGCATTTATTTGTGATAAACGATAACATACAAATATATATAACAACAAAGAAATTTAAGCATAAAATAAATTAATTGTTTACCACGAAATGGGACCTCAGCATAAAAGTCAGTGCTGAATTGCTGATCTTCCGACGAGACCATTTGTGGGTTACGAACGCAGCTGTACAACGCAGATCGACACAAAGGTAATCAAATTTTGATATTCTAACTTTGCAAAAGTTAGTCAGTAATAAGTACAGGTTTAAGACAAAAAATATAAGTGTTGAAAAGACGTGTCGTACCTACCTAGACGAAGTACCTACCTACCTACCTTGGCAAAATAAAACGGAGACTAATTCGAATTTACATTCCGATATCAATATGATGTCATTTTGTTATATCTCGCTCACGCCATTGACATATATCCAAGGTCAGGCCTTACGGGCACTAAGAATAGTGCTAGTTTAGCGGTGTCACTCACGAATTCGAGACAATCGTACAGTCTAATGCAACTAGCTGTAATCAATCAATCGAGTTGTGGCGTTAGACTGCACGATTGGCTCGAATTCGTGTGCGTGACACCGCCGTGCTGGCCCCATTCTTATTGCCAGTAAGTCCCATCCTTAGATATATGTTAATGGCTCGTGCCAATACGTAGCGAACAAGTAGGTACGAGCGAAATGCAAGCGGCAATGAAAACAAACTGACATAATTTTGCTAACCAAATGTAAGTTCGAATTGGCGATGAGTTCATGAACCAAACACTGAGAATGAGTACAATTGCCTTATAGCATTATACAGTTACAATAAAAGCGCATCGTTATCGAAGTAACCTCTTATTTTAAATAAGTACCTAATAAATGTAATAAACCTACTTTTAGAAGGAGTACATCCGAGTAAAGAGTGAAACCGTAAAATTATCTTAAATGTCTCGGCCAAATTTCTCCTCCTCATACAAGCGGAATTTCGTTCTCATTTTAAAACTACGTGTTGGATTGTAATGAAACTTTGCACATACAATGACATGAGGTATATCTAGGGCTGAAATTAGTTTATATTACTCCACCTTATAAAACAATCGAAATAGACCAAAAATTTTGTATGAAAATTTTAAATTTGCTGTTTTTTTTTGTTTTATAAGCTTGCCATTTTGTTGTATAATTACAGCGAGATATACCTTATCCTATTGTAAGTACAAAGTTTCAGAGCAATCTAGCTAGTCGTTTTAAAATGAGAGCGTAACTACGTTTGTATGGAGAACCGAGCTTGATGTTTGCTAATAAATTGTATCTTAAATTCCGTTCATAATTTTGGATTTTATAGTAGGCGCTTAAGAGGAATTTCTTCTCACGAACGCTTCGGCTGTGGAATGACCTGTCGAGGTTATATAGAAGCTAAAAAAAAAAAAAAAAATCGGCCAAGAGCATGTCGGACCATGCTGAGTGTACGGTTCCCTCCGTTGTTTTTGGTTTGTTATGAGTATTGCGTATTTTAATTGTTGGGGCGCTTTTAAGGTAATATTTTGTTTGAAGTTAGTCTTCCATGTTTCTTTTCGTTCACTAATCATAACGAGCAAATTTTATTAAATTCAAATTTAAAAGAGGCGGTGAAGCCACCACGCATGATCCACATATAGGTCAAACACACACAGAAAAAAGTCAGTACTGCAGACAAAACAATAAAAGTTAACGAGCCAGGTACATTATACAATACAATACTCTTTATTGCACACCTCAATACAGAAACGGTACACACCGTTTTTTTTTAATTTCGTTATTTTCGGGGTATATGGGGATAAGTACGTTTAAGAAAACTAAATGGCATACCTAGTTAACTTTAAAATAATAATAATAATAAAATTCTTTATTGTGCACTACTAAAGAAAGATTGTATTTTTTTTTGTGACAGGATATATTATGTGGATTAATCTCTCAGTTCACATGCCCTAATGAAGGTCGAGGGTGGCGATGGCTGAGACACGCGTCATACTCGTGAACGGGTGCTGTTTGTGGAGATCGGTCTGTTTAAGCTTACACGGGCTTCATGTTATGTTATAACTACAAACTTTACTTTTGAGTGGCATTAACTTGAGACACTTCATTCGGTTCTTGTTTGTCTT
The DNA here is from genome assembly GCF_033807575.1 of Cydia pomonella. Taxonomy (NCBI): domain Eukaryota; kingdom Metazoa; phylum Arthropoda; class Insecta; order Lepidoptera; family Tortricidae; genus Cydia; species Cydia pomonella. The sequence goes on along the minus strand of NC_084706.1, from coordinate 20,734,894 downwards.
ATTAAATTTTTTGTCTTTTAATTATTTATTCATTAGTTTAATCATTGATTATTTTATATTAATTCAAGTCTTAGAGACTTGGAGACTGGAAGCGCTGGTGGCCTTCGAAGCGCTGGTGGCCTAGCGGCCTACCGACGCACCGGGGGTAAGACAAGCGCAGATAGCTGCCACACCGACGGAAAGTCAAATACAGCCAAATGCTTCCCGTAACGCAGCGAATTTGTTAAAATTATAATACTTACGCCTGTAAGATTCTCTTAACTTTGTGATATCTACGGGCCTACAGCAACGCGACGCGAACGAGCATGACAAGGTCGACTTGTTCGATCTTGTGTGTAGTAATATGTCGCAATATTATTGCAAAAATGCAAAGTATTGTCATTTAGGTTTTAGATTACAATACTGGAATAATATATGGTAAACGATGTTATTATGTTAAGTGGCTGCCACACCGGCTGTTTAAGAACCGGATAGTTAATAATTAGGTATAGTTATTATATGAGCTTAGATGTACATGAGCATAAGAACAGAATAAGTAATTTTAGTATTTCATACAGAACGGACAGGCTTCACTCGGCCATAATGGAATAGAATTGGCAGAATCCAGCTACGCACACCGTCCCCAAAATGACGGCCATTCGACCACCCCACCAGTCGGTGGGGAAGCGACCCGCGACAGCCACCGCAGCCGTGAGGCGGTAGCGGCCCCTCATACCCCCCTGACGGGGGGCATCGACAGATCACTCAAGAATTGGCAGAATGTCAATAAAGCCATAGGGAAATAAGTAGGCTTACGGCATGGCGTAATGCTCATGGCTTGGTGCTCTGAACAGTTCTGAGCGAACAATATCGTTCATTCGTTTGATGAATGGAAACATTTGCTCGAATAATAAATAGGAAGAGCAAACATTTGCTCTAAACAAGATGGTAGCTGAGAACACTAAGTGAAAACCCGGCTGTAGACTAGCAAGAACTTGCATGCAATTTACGTTACATTGCCGACTACTAAGATAAACTATATTAAAAAGATGATCCGATACCGCAATGGAATGAAAATTCCATGCAAATTCTTGCTAGTCTAAAGTCTAAACATCGTTTACTTGAATTGAACCCAAGCCAACGCAAGACCCTTTTGACAATTTAAAATCAAATATATCAATCATGTTTTAAATTTTATTATAACAATTTGCATTTTATCTTTAATAAAATTAATATTATTAAATATTATTTTTATCTTTAATATAATGTCATATGAATTAGTTATGAATGTAAGTAACTACCGTGAAACCACCCAACTATAGTCCAATACTGCAACTATGGTCCACAAGTTCGTTATTTATTTATTATTTAAATTAAGTAGGTATCTATACCAATGTTCCTTGTGGTTTACTCCTAGTTTTACCCTCCATTTATAAACATACTTTGCCTTAGAACTACAAAAATATAGTAAAATACACACCTGAACGAGAAAAACTGAGTTTATTTGTGGACCATAGTTGGGAGCTTTGGACTTTAGTTGGGTGGTTTTACGGTACTCGTAGTATTATTTTGAACGTAATTGTTAATATTTTGCTTTAATAACCTCGCTTACGCTCCGTAGCGATCGAGACGCAACTATCACTGTCACACTAATTTGGAAGAGTGATAGGGAAACATAAAGCGTTTCGTTGTCGTGGCGATAACGATTGTCACCTTCGCTAAGCCGGCCTCGTGTTAGCGAGATGGTAAAATTATATCGGATGAAAACTTATAATGAAGAAGACAGTCGGATACAAAAGTTTGCTAATATAACAAAGTTCTTACAACGTTTTGCACTTAATTTTATAGGAAACTGAATGCTTCAGTAAATAATTTAACAAGTTGTGTCCTAGAGAATAAGCAAAATGAATAGTGATCTAATTCACGACAATTACGAGGTGATAGTTATCGTTATTTATAAAGGACCCCACTAATTAACAGTCCGCCGGACGGTATCGGCCTGTCAGACTAAATAGTTGACAGTTCCAAATAACTGACAGGCTGATACCGTCTGGCGGACTGTTAATCAGTTGGCCCCTTAAATGCGTTACTGGCCTGACAATACAATAATATGGTAGTGTCGAACTGATCTGATGATGGAGCCGGAAGATATGAACTGGAAATTCATGATGGAACATCGTATCACAGTTGTGTTTTGATTTGTTAGAAAATTATCATTAGGTAAAATTAATGTGGTCACGTGGTCTTATTCACTGTTTTACATACGACGCTTTTGTGTTTCCGGATAATAGATGTACCAGTACACTCAAATTTTTTGTCAATACAATAATGTTAGTCGTTGTTCTACCCAAAGTCAAATGCCAAGTGAAATCGTTGACTGCGTTTCTATTGGCTTCATTTACGTCTTTTTACGTCCGTCTGTCTGTCTGTCTGTCTGTCTGTCTGTCCGTCTGTCCGTCTGTCCGAGGCTTTGCTCCGTGGTCGTTAGTGCTAGAAAGATGAAATTTGGCATGGCTATATAAATCAATAAAGCCGACAAAGTCGTACAAGAAAATAAAAAAAAAAATTTTTTTTTAGGGTACCTCCCCTACACGTAAAGTGGGGATGAACATTTTTTTTTGCTTCAACCCTACAGTGTGGGATATCGTTGGAAAGGTCTTTCAAAACTAATACGAGTCTTCAACAAACATTTCTTGATAAAGTGAATATATTCGGAGATAATTGCTCCGAAAGAAAAAAAAAATGTGTCCCCCCCCTCTAACTTTTGAACCATAGGTCCAAAAAATATGAAAAAAATCTTGGAAGTAGAGCTTAAGAAAGACATTAAAAACTATAGCGGATATGATCAGTTTAGCTGTTTTTGAGTTATCGCAAAAAGTTTCCCCTTCATAGTAAAAAGACGTACACCCACAGTTCATCCCTTGGTTAACAATCTTCCATACTTTAAGCTCCAGTTTAGCTTATTGTGACGGAAGAGTAACTACGGAACCCTACTCTGAGCATGGCCCGACATGCTCTTGGCCGGTTTTTTTCCTAGTAAGTTTGATGACCGAAACTGCCGATTTGTGAACTTGGGTCATAAAAACCCTGCATCTTCGATCTCAACTTTCTAACTGTAATTATAACTTTGGACCATATCTACCTCGTTACACAATGTAAGTATTTATTAGTACTGTAACACAGCCTAAAGCGCTTAGCTTCCTAATGCTGCTAAAATCCCCCATACAAGAAAAAAGTGCAAAGTTTTGAGCCTGGTGTAGGATAAAAGACTTGATGTTTACGATCTTGCAACCCAGATAGGAAACTAAACCTTATTGGGCATCGTTTTTATAGAAAACGAAGTTTCGGATGCCTCGGCCGGCCCCACATTTTGTTACTTTACGATAGTGACGGTCTGATTCGAAGAATGAGATACGATAAGTTCTGGTTTAGATAAGTTGTCATTTAGATGTCGTTTGTCTTCTTCTTTTACCTAGCGATATCCCGGCCTTTGCCAGGGTCTACTTTCCTGCTTGCTTTCCTCCACTTTGCACGATCCTGGGCATCCTCTCGTGTGAGCCCGTCTTTTTTGGTCTGGCATGGGGTCGGGGGCCGTCAAGGGTTAGGTGAAATGATATTATGATTCACCTAGCCCTTGACGGCCCCCGACCCCACGCCAGACCAAAAAAGACGGGCTCACAATATGTTTCCTACGTAGTCAGCTGGTCTACGACAAACGTGGCCGAACCACCGGAGGCGACATTCTTGGAGCTTCTCAGCAACGTCACGGACAGCGAGACTGCCATGGATGTACTCGTTGCGGATGCGGTCAGCGCGCGTAATCCCGCACATCCACCGCAACATCTTCATCTCTGTAACGTGAAGCTCCTGAACGTGCCTTCCATGAACCAGCCACATTTTCAACTGTCTGAATATCTATTCGAGGCTTTATTCCGTGACTATTAGTGCTAGAAAGCTGTAATTTGGTATGGAATGGATATGTAAATCATTTAATCCGACAAAGTAGTATAAAAATAATTATTTGTGTCCCAAAGGAGGAAAAGTAGGAAATTGCGTGCCGCGTGTAAAATTGTTACCCGAGCCGAAGGCGAGGGTGGCAAACACGCGGGATGGAATGTCCTACGTTTCCTCCCGTGGTGCGCATACTATTTTTCTGCTCGACGGAGGCGGAAAGCGGCAACTTCGTTTAGCGCATCGGGAGCAAAGTTGACGCTTTGAAAAATCTATTTTACCCCATAGGTACCTACACGTAAAGTGAGGATGATTTTTTAATTTAACCCTATGGTGCGGGGTGTGGTCGGATAAATCTTTCCAAACTAGGGGATTTTAACAAAAAATTTTTGATTAAAGTGAATATTTTCGAAAATAATCGCTCCGAAAGAAAAAACAATAAAGACGGAATGGGTCAAAAAAACCGTGATAGAATTGTGATAGAACTTACTATATTCATAGACATTAAATAAAAACTATAGCGAACATGATTAGTAAATCCGCTTTTGAGCTATCGCAAAGTCTTCCCTTCATACTTACTATTTTTACTACTTCTTCGTAAAAATGGTCGTATCACGCTCAAATAACCAGTATAGGTGCGCCCTCCGATAACGCGCCTTTGTTCCTCATATCGAGGACACATTTTAGACTGGTTCGGTAGCGTTCGACTCGCCGGCACTCAGTAACCTTAGAGGGACCACACAAGAAATGGCAAATTATTTTTCCATTTGTTCATTTTGAGTCTTATTTCAATTACCATAGGAGTTGTCATTCAATAACCGGTTAAAGTGACCGGACCTTTTTTTATGCAGGTAGTGGCACGCGCGGTTTTAGTTAACAATAGACAAAGGATTAGCCGCTAGGGGCCAGCTACAAAGCTAACGACTATACAGCGCTGCAAAGATACTCCCTCTTGCTTGTTATGTACTAGTACATGATAGTTACTAAAAGCACCCGATGAAGATCCTGTTGTGATGTGACGGACGGGTAACAATGGAACCGTACACGGAGCATGGCCCGATATGGCTATTTTGTTATTCTGTATTGCCTTTTGTATTGACGTCAATAGTTTCCGGTTTTAATTGATGACACTTGTCGATACAATGTATTAACATTTCAATGCTGATTTGATACGCATCAGTCAAATATTTTTGTCATTATAATAGCTCCAAAACACGTGTAAGACGTTTAAAATAACATACATGTCTCCAATAGGTGACGGGTTTATATCGTAATCCCGAGAGCAATAGCGGCTACGACAGAAACGCAGTTTTAAAAGGAAATTGACAGTCGGCCCGATTCGAACTTTAAGATACGTAAACAATTTCCTAAAGATACGACATGGTTTGGATATGTTAGTATCAAAAGCGACGTTTTTGTTTGAAAAAACGTTATTATTGCTTCAGATATGTCCTTTGTTACCGTCGATACAAAATGCTTTTACGTACTTAAAATAATTCTTTAATATTAAATTGATTAATTCCCAGTAAGTTATTATTGCTTCAAATATGCTTCAAATGCTTTTCCGTGGATACTTTATATAATTATTTTATATTATTTATTTGATATATCATGTAAATATTATTTAATGTCCGCAGATTAAATTAATGCGGTATTTTTGCTTCTGCTTCTGTGAAATAAAGCCACATAAGTATATATCACGAAACACAATAATATTATTCCCAATTCCTCGTCAAACGAAGAACCGACATCAGAAACAAAATGCAACATAATATAGTAACAATGAAATTAATTTAAGGTATACTTAACTAATTATCGAAAACAAACTAAGTATATAAAACTTGTAAAAAAATGCGAGAGAAAATGTGTTCGTATGAAAAAACAATAGGTGAACACACGACACATGGGAGGCGTTCAATTGTCTCCCATGATTTCTCGAAGAATTTTCACGAAATGGAATCTGTATCACAAATATCATAATTATCTATCTGCATTCTTTTAAACAAAAACAAAAACCATTGTTAAAATCCTCATGAAATCGGGTAACACAGTCTGCAACAGAAATTGATAAGCGTTCAAAATGAACTGAACATTATCGTTAAGAGTGTGAGAACATGAGAAACTAGAAAGAGAATAAGGTCATGTTAAACTCCTCAGCCGCTTAGTATAGCTGCCTCTGCTGTGTCGCGAACCGGCTAATAGTTGCCAACGTCATGCAGTAGATGGCGCTAGTAGTCACGTTCAAGGTAAATAACCGCTAGCACTACTAGGTTATTGTGATTTTTCTAGGAAGACAAGAGGGTAGACACCCGAATGACTATTATACCCGAAAGCTCAAGAAACCATGTGGATAATCATGTGAAACTCATGTTATATGTAGGTAATAAAGTAAACGAACCACGTTGTGGTGTTACCAGCAAAGATTAAAAAGTTAAAACATTTAAAAAACTCGTTTATGACCGTATCTCGTGCAATGAAATACACGTTAAAATTATATTATACTCTGTAAAGGAACCGCTCCCAAAGTTTTTGCTGATTTCGGTTAATGTAATGTATATATACAACGTAAGAGACGTGCCTTTTCTGTAGACTTACGTCATTTAAAATATACAGGCAGCAAAGGAATTGCAGACGAGTAAATAATAAAGACAACGAAATGAAATACATTACGCTTTATTGAGGCAACAGACATGCTTGGATATGTTCGCCTTAATATAGCAAAAATAGTACGGAAACATTTTGATTATGCAAAAATTTCAATTACAAATTTAAGATTTATTATTGTATATGTTAAAAGTTTAGCGAATGGGAAAAATGTATGAAATCCCATTACTGTATTATTTTTTACCTTTTAAAAGTCTTCCTCGACTAAGAGAAATTGATGTAAACCTACAACTACTTAAGTCGCAACCATACGGTCCGGTACCCTCAGCTATCATTTCAAGCTATAGTATAGAATGAGCGAGTAACGATGGAGGGACGTGATGACGGTATTTTTTTCAAGACCATTGATTAAGATTGTGCGAATACTGCTTAATATAAAGATTCCGTTCCTTTTTTAAAGTTTTACAGGTGTGTAAAAACAGGGTTTTTAAAAGTTATTCTTACAAATGGCTCTGTGAGCTGGAGACGATAAGCTTCATAAGCTTAAAAAACGTTAAAATTATAAAATACTTCGTAGAGTCATTATCACAGCAAACTCACAATGGTCTTAAGTGCCATAGAGCCTACTGGCACGTAAGTCCTTTATGCCAATATTTGAAACACTGACTAAAACACGAAACGAAATGTAATTCTATCTAACTATCGAATCTGCTCACAAAATTTTACGAAAATCAGTTGAGAAATGTGACCTGCGTAGTAGAACATCCGGTAATACGAAAGCACTTTTGTCCAAGCTAAAACGGAGACCTTCTCTAATTCTCGGTCAGTATGATTTAGTATAAAAGAGTATGAGTATGCCTTATACTTTTAGAAAGAATAAGGAGGGAAGTTTTTTTTCACTTACAAGGTTCAATTGATGATAATTATTGATTATCATAGGATATCTAGTCTATCATATTTTATTCTATAATTATCTTGTTCGCTTCTCTCCTTAAAAAATATTCAATAGCTAAATTTAAGGGCTTTTTAAGATCTTTTCCGGAAATGTGGTTGACTCGTTTACCTTATTTCCTTGCATAATTAGAGAAAAGCACAATAATTATATGCCTTGGCAGGAATATCAATTCGTAGATTCCTCTTACTTGATGGCACTCGGCTTCGCATCGTCACACAAAATTATTATATTTATTTTATGCGACATATTTTCCGCTGTGTTTACCCCGTAAAAGATTTGCCCTTATTTTATACAAAATTCGAAAGGAAGATAAGCAGTTTTTAAAATTTACTGGTCTCTGGTGTTGACAACTTGGCAGAGATTATAATGAATGTAATTTATTATCCCACGTAATTGGTTGCTTCAAGTTTTTGGTTCACTTAACGATCCGGTTCTTTAACTCAGTTTGATGTATAAGAAATAACTTGCCTTTTTGGTAGAAAAGTACCAACCATCATTTTGTGGCTTGCCATCAGAGAAGGGTATTCGTATTTATACTTAATGCGCAATACGGACCTTTTTATCAGAATTTCTATTGGAATTTCCGATAAAAAGGACCTTATTACGCTGGAAGCATAAGGTTTCTGTAATGGAAAGCTAATGTGGCATTCACAAAAAAAATCATTGAAATTACTTTTGTGATTAAAATTATTGCAACTGATTTTGTACCAATCTGTGAAAGACGGGAGCGTATGGTGTCATATATAATTTATTGTTATGCTGTTTATGTTAAGGGTTCCGGGTAAGTTAGGCCGTATTTCACGTTCCTATACAAACAGTTTCGTTCTCATTTTAAAACTACATGTTGGATTGTAATGAAACGTTGCACATAAAATGATATGAAGTATATCTAGTACTGTAATTAGTTTAGCTCCTGTTTATAAAACAAACGAAAGAGAGCAAAAACAAGTTCTGCATGAAAAACATAAATTCGCTGTATTCTTTTAACTATGGTATCTAAAGCTACATAGACTAATGTGCGAGCGCACATAAGGTTAATAAATGAAGAAAAGAAGCCTTTAGTTTAGGTCTTAGCCTTTAATAAATATGTATTACATAGTATAAAAATTGTATAGAAAATGGATCGCGGCCGCGTGTGTTCGGTCCGGCGACCTGTGGCCAAATAGAAAGAGCGTCGGCTGCGCCGGTGGCTGGTGGCGGCTTGGCGGGGTTCCTCACCCCCACGCTCGTCTGATGACGTTGTGCGCAGCGGCAGGACAGGACTAGATATCCTATTGTAAGTACAAAGTTTCAGAGCAATCTAGCTAGTCGTTTTAAAATAAGAGCGTAACTAAGTTTGTATGGAGAATCGAGCTTGCTGGGAACCCTTGAGATAATGAGTATGAAGGCATATAATGGTACTGATAGGGTTGCTATATGAAACAATGCAGTATCATGACAAAAGTCCGGACGGTTGTGTCTCCAAAAACTACGACACGGTAAAAAGGATCTAAATGTAGGACATAGTACGCAGTCGCTTTTATACTGTTATGGACGACATCATCGACGATTTACCGTTAACATTACGTTAAAGTATAAAAGCGCCCATTAAATCTCTTTTCCAAAAACTTTCGTGAGAAAATACCATCTTAGCTCGCCAGCATATGCTGAACCTAAATCATAACCTTCCCTTTGCTGTGCCCAACTTCATAATTTTAGCTATCTCCCAGTGGTTGGTGGATTGAAAAAAAAAACCCTGACACTCGCCAAGCCCCCCCGCAATCCTGATAAAGGACAAAAAATCCTGACTTGTCTGGGAAATCCTGACGTATGGCAACCGTAGGCACAGCTGCACATTGCAGGTAATTACTGTTTTTTTCCATCGTCAACTACACACTAGTCTCAATATCAACTATCATAAAGCTATCTTTATCACTCTTGCCTGTTCTTAGAGAGTTCAAAGGAGATATAAACTTATTATAGCCTGAAGGTTTATGCTTTGCCGTCTGAAATAAGTGCTAGCATTTATCTCAAGCGGTTGGTAAAGTTTAAGTAGTGCCACGGTAATTTTCTATAGGAATGTAGTTATCCATAGTATTAGATGTCTCACTAAAATACTGAATTAGTTTACAATAGTTTATTTATCTTTGAGTTTTTACAATTAAAACAATACAAATCCTTCCTTCAATCGCTTGAGTTTTTCCTCTAAGTCGTAATCTAACTGTCAATGTCACATTTTACCAAAACCGCGGCAAAACTATCTGTCACTTGTTAAACACTTGACAGAATAAAACTAAAAGATCCGTCGAGATATCCTTAATATCTAATAATAGTATGTATCACAGTTCATTTTTATTTATTTATATACAAGAACGGTTTACACCAATTACACTTGATGCTATGCTAATCATACAGGGTAGGCAAATAAGAAGTATACATTTTATTATGAAATTTTAACTATACATATTAAGTTCGAAGAATATTAAGTATTAATTTTTAACAAGCAGAAACGTCTGCGATCGATGCTATTAAGCTTAGAATAAATTTAAAAGTGGAAACAATACTGTCTTGGGTGAGACATGAACTCACGGCCTCTGGTTCGATACTCCAGCGCTCTGCCATCGTTTTTTTTCCATTCTAAATTTATTCTAAGCTTATTAATTATTCTTTTAAAAATATATTATTTAGGGTTGGCAAATACATGCGGAATATAATGTCTGACATATGTCCATCTCTAACAACAGGGACATGAAAGCAGGCAAATATAAGCCCTTATCATCGCAATTTTCAGCATGACGCGGAGCCACTGTGTTATACCATGCGGTTTTTGTATACAAAACAAATATAGATTCTACAGTACTAAACTAAAAACCGCAGCACCGGACGTGCGTCGCAGCGAAGTGCGGAGCAGTGTGACATCCGCCTTAGGGTCTCCCCAAACCAGTCGACGCGGAGTCGGCTTTCGCCGAGTGTTTTACACCACACTATTCGCATTTAGCCGATCGACCGTCTCCGCGGTTGGACACCTGCGTTTAGCAGTCTCATCCTCCTTGCGGCCGTAGAGACGCCCGATCGCCTGCGACTTGCTATCGCAACAGTTGTAAAGCGACGGTCGGCTCTCCCGTGCTCCGTCCTGCCGTCGAGACGTCAGACAGCACACGTACAGCTGTTGAGTCCGACGAACAGATGTAGGACAGCGGGTGATCGGCAATCGTAAATCTCATTTTTGGAGACTGGTTGTTAGTAACAACCTGAGTTTGATATTGAACAGACCTGTAAGATTATTTTCCTTGGTAATTGTTACATATTATATAATAACCTGTGATGATGGATATTTTATGTAGACAGGCATGGAAAAAAAGGCTTACCAGCATTTTTATCGTAGCCTACTTGTTGGAAGAGCTAGAACAGCAGCAAAAGCGGAGGCGACCGTGGGTTCATTCTTTGTGGCAATATAGATTAAGTGAAGGTGAATTTAATTTACGATATCCTCGTTTGAGACTCGATCCAAAAATATTTTACGATTATTATGGAATGACCGCAACAAAATTTGACTTCTTATTGGATTTGCTAAGACGAACACTTCAAAAACAGAACACAAAATTAATGTAAGTAATAATTCAAATGAACAAATACAAACGCATCAGTAGCTATTTCGGCCGTCATCGGCTCTGCTCGGCCGTCGTCAGCTATGTTCGGCCGTCGAAGACGCTGAACGGCTTCCGCCAGCTCTGACCAGTCCTTATCGTAGGTACTCGGTCGTGATCGGAGCCGTTCAACTCTTTCCGGCACCGTACGGCGGTATAAGGAGATTTATGAATGCGAACAGCTTTACGGCAAAACGCCGTTTTCCCGTCGAAAGACGTCGTTTCGCGTGGGCCGAGCCGAGTTACGACTTATTCGCTCTTATTGCGTTGACATAAAGCTTTTTCCGTACGCGATTTGCCGAAACGGCGTCGACTAGTTTGGGGAGACCCTTACTGTCACATGCCGCGGTCACATATTATTATATAATTCATTGTTTTTGTGTAAATTGTCAGTGATATACCTACTTAATGAATTAACGATAGATTAGATGGAAATACAGGTGGTAAATTAGCAAGATTATCAAAAGTTAGTAAATAAACAATGCATGCAATGTGTGTTTCTAGCCTAACATTCCGGAAATGTTGACAATGGTAAATTATACCGAGCACGTGTGTACCCGGACTTATGCGATAATATAACTTATTACGACATCGACATAGACTGCCTCCTATAGACCTCGTTACTCATCATCATGAATTTAAGAGTTATTCTCTTGTCTAGAGTTATATCTTGCGCCAGCTCGTACTTGTCCGTACATGTATTAGCGCGAGCTAGACGCGCGATACGGATAACGGACATAATTTTTCGATTTGACGTTCTGTATCACAGAGTCGTGTCAAGATCGCGTCATAACAGTACCAAAGTTTAGTTAATTTTTAATTCAGTGCAACACATCAACCACCACTTTATTAAGTAAAAATCTATACATATCCCTGAAATCAATTTTCGGAAATAAGTTCAATTTATGTGCACACCAATAATAATAAAAAACCGGCCAAGAGCATGTCGGGCCACGCTCAGTGTAGGGTTCCGCAGTTACTCTTCCGTCACAATAAGCTAAACTGGAGCTTAAAGTATAGTAAATTGTTAACCAAGGGATGAAACGGTACCTTTCACCCGAGTTAAACAAATAGGCAAATTTGCATAATCAGTACCTAATTAAAGTAAGTCTTTTTACTATAAAGGGAAAACTTTTTGCGATAACTCAAAAACAGCTAAACTGATCATGTCCGCTATAGTTTTCATTTATTGTCTTTCTTAAGCTCTACTTCTACGATTTTTTTTCATATTTTTTAGACCTATGGTTCAAAAGTTAGAGGGGGGGGGGACACATTTTTTTTTCTTTCGGAGCGATTATCTCCGAATATATTCACTTTATCAAAAAATGTTTTTTGAAAACCCCTATAAGTTTTGAAAGACCTTTCCAACGATACCCCACACTCTAGGGTTGAAGCGAAAAAAAATTTCACCCCCACTTTACGTGTAGGGGAGGTACCCTAAAAAAATAAATTTTTAGATTTTATTGTACGACTTTGTCGGCTTTATTGATTTATATATCCATGCCAAATTTCAGCTTTCTAGCACTAACGACCACAGAGCAAAGCCTCGGACAGACAGACAGACAGACAGACAGACAGACAGACAGACGGACATGACGAAACTATAAGGGTTCCTAGTTGACTACGGAACCCTAAAAAGACAATAGTTTCTAGCTGCTCACCATAAGACAAAACTCAATGTATTCAGTGTTTAGAAAATAATTAAATGCAACATTGTTCGAATGAAAATAATTTAAATAAGTACTAAGGACCTTGGCTTGTAGGATAGAGTTATGGTATTATAATGAATACAATACAATGAATGATACAATGTCTTATCTAGTGGCTGTGATCTATGGACAATAACATTGACTATACCTAACAGAGAAGGGTCATAAGTTGTGTATGTCCTCTACGGGCCACCGCACCGTTGACGCGGTTATCTCACTGATGTGGAACCGCTTCAGTGTGAGCAAGACAGAGATATGCACGTATACAGGGTGAATCGTGAGACGTGAGCAGAAGGCCTACCGCAAACCACGTTCGACATGTTGCCTCTCTGTCGCACTTGTAAATTCGTACGTAAGTGTGACAGGGAGGCAACCCGTCGAACGTGGTTCGCGGTAGGCCCTCAGGACTAATCCTACGCACTAATTAAAAACTGGCCAAGTGCGAGTCGGACTCTCGCATTAAGGGTTCTGTCCCATTATCTATAAAAACGGCAAAGAACTTATGGGCATTGTATGGAAGCCCCCTTAAATATTTATTTTATTCTGTTTTTTTAGTATTTGTTGTTATAGCGACAACAGAAATACACCATCTGTGAACTTTTCAACTGTCTAACTATCACGGTTCATGAGATACAGCCTGGTGACAGACGGACAGACGGACGGACAGCCGATTCTTATTAATAGGGTCCCGTTTTACCCTTTGGGTACGCAACCCTAAAAACGAAACCTTTTCTTGTTTTTTTTTTTACACTTTGTAAAATAATTTGTTTCTCTAAAATCGTATTCCTACAATGCCTTATTAATAAAGATAAAATCTCCTTAACCGTGATGACAGCACTTGATTATGAAGAAAATAACTTCTCACATATGAGTGAAATACGATTTTTCAAAAGAAATTAGACTCCATGTCATTCGATTTGACACTCGTCACGGATAAAGCAAAAAATATCGGTATTTAATGGAAGTGTTCTAATTGTAGTGTACCTACCTTCTTCTTCTTTTAAAATATGGCTTCCATCAAATCTATGATGATTTTGCCAATATCAAGTTATGTTGTAAGTTTTAAGTGTGCTCGTAGAGCATGACGTTGTTCGGTAGTTGCTTTTAGTAAAGAGATAGCTGGACTTTACTAAAAGCCACGATGGATTGCCGGGTGTTGATTAAAATATGGTTAAACGCGTTTCAAGATTAGTTTTTCATTAGCTGCACACTTCTACGATAGTTCACTGCATAAAAAGCTATCAATATTACACTTTAAACTACATGCATGAGCAAAACACAAAAAAATATTCTAGAGACGTGCTCGCCATCTTGAATCTCAACGACAACCCAGTGTACCTACCTAAACATGCATGTCATAAATCATTTAAAGAGTCAGACCAAGATAAGTTGGCAGCGATTTTGACAGCAGAGACAGTGCAAGTGTTATTTTGAACGCCAAACTTTTATGAAATTATTACGTTTATTTAACACTTGCACAAGCTGGGCTCTCAAAAAACTCTTATCTTTATTTTTAGAGTTCTGTACCCAAAGGGTAAAACGGGACCCTATTACTTACCGTCCGTCCGGTCCGTCCGTCCGTCCGTCCGTCTGTCACCAGGCTGTATCACAGTTTAAATTTTCACAGATTATATATTTCTGTTGCCGCTATAACAACAAATACTAAAAAGTATGGAACCCTCGGTGGGCGAGTCGGACTCGCACTTGTCCGGATTTTTCAACACTAAATGAATAAATGAACGTTAACCTCACTTATAATGGTACTTTCGTACCAGTACCTTATCATTTACCGATTTAGGATCTTGCTCACGTCACCCGAATCACCTTGTATAGCGATGTTTAGCTCGCACACCGCAGCGGCGTGCGGTCGCAATGTAAAGACCGCCTTAGTGACAATGGAATGTGACCGTGGAATAATTCTTGTGATTTCATTATGTAGCATGCTAAGCATGTATACCTTTATTGGCTTACTTGCAAAATGGTTTTTATGACATTTGATCGTATTGCATTTCAATATTCGACGACCGGTATGGCCTAGTGGGTAGTGACCCTGCCTAAGAAGCCGATGGTCCCGGGTTCGAATCCCGGTAAGGGCATTTATTTGTGTGATGAACACTGATATTTGTTCCTAAATCATGGGTGTTTTCTATGTATATAAGTACCTATGTTTATGTATATATCGTCGCCTAGTACCCATAGTACAAGCTGTGCTAGGTTGATCTTTGTAAGATTTGTTTATCTTAGTGTAATTTCATAAGTTATAAGTGTTCTTACTTATTGCTCATATCTATTTCTTGGTCTCTCTTTTTATTCATTGTAACCTTGATATATTTCATATTTTAATATCTTGTGTCACATGTGCTTTTGTATCTAGTGTGTACTTTGTAATTATATATACAGTTTCTATTTGTGAGTTCCTGTAATTGGCTCTGTACTACTATCAAAAAAGTTTAATGTATTTTTTAAAGCTGTTGGAATTCCTTGTATAAATAAATAAATAAATAAAGATGTCCCCTAATATTTATTTAATATTCCGAGGTCGCGGGTTCAAACCCTGACTCGTGTCAATGAAATTATCTAAACTTATGAAGGAAATATCATTTGATATTTAGCTACCAGTCGCTTTTCGGTAAAGGAAAACATCGTGAGGAAACCGGAATAATCCCAATAAGGCCAAGTTTATCCTTTGGGTTGGAAGGTGGCAGTCGGTTTCGTAAGAACTAGTGCCTACGCAAATTCTTGGGATTAGTTGCCAAGCGGACCGCAGGCTCCCATGAGCCGTGGAAAAATGTCGGGAAAACGCGAGAAAGATGTGTGTGGTCGTATTGCATTTGAGAGAAAATACCTACTAATGTAAGGTGCATTTGTTACTGCGTAAAATAAAACGTATTGAGACTACTGAGTGAACGAGACAGTATGCTTGAATTTAAATTAGAAAGAAAGAGAAGAATGATTTAATGAAAGAAATAGAAATAGGATTAGGTTAAAGTAAGATGAGATAGAAATATATTAATTATGGCCGAAAACGTTGTGTTCTATCTTACACTAATATGATAAATGCGTAAAATGCTAAAGCAACTCTGTCTGTCTCTTACCTCTTCATGCTTTAACCGGTAAAACAAATTAGATGGAGATAGTTTGAGACCCTGGGAACGACGTAAGACAGATTTTATCCAAGTCGCGGGTAGAAGCTAGTACAGTCGAGTTCATAAATATATGAGCAAAACCAAGGCTTCAAAAATAAATGAGTATAGAAAGGTACATATGCATCTGAACAGATTAACCAATCAAAAATATGTACAAATATCACCTGTCATATTAATCTGAGCAAGTATCACAATAATATGTAAGCAACTGCAAACTGATAAATATGTGTACAAATATTTTTCAAAATTATTTAACCAAGTGAAAGTTCACAAATACCTACGCAAAAGTTTTTTCAAAACTTATATCTGTACTCTGTTAGCACAAAAATATCTGTACTGACGTTTTACAATTTTATGTGAACACTTAACACAGTAATGTAATTATAGATCGTGTCATTCAGGAAGACGCGTGCCATGACTCGTATTGTCATGTCATTAAAGGTTAGATTTGACAAATCTGCGCGTCATCGTGGATGCCACGCCTTTATACTACGTATACTCTGACTAGCCGACTTTCTTGGTTTGCCAGAGTATATGTATGCTGTTCACGATGGTCAAGCCAAACACGACGCTGCCTGGTTTACCTCTTTAAGAGAGAAACGCACGAGGCGCCACGAGCAGGCCTCCAACCCTCGCCCACCTGGGCAAGCATACACCTGCCGCGTGTGTGGATGTGGGATCCTCTCTCGCATAGGGCTATACAGCCACGAACGCAAGTGTCGTTACCAGGATGCTGCTTAAAACATCTCACACAGATGTATGTATATATATTTATATATTTCGGGGATGAAATTTGCTATATGGGGGTTTTGAGGGCGAAAAATCGATCTAGCTAGGTCTCATCTCTGGGAAAACGCGCATTTTTTTAGTTTTTATACGTTTTCCGAGCAAGGCTCGGTTCCCTAGATATTGTTGATAAAATAAGCAGGTACCTGTATGTAAAGATATTAGGTACGTATAATAATTATTCTAGTTATAAAATTCAACATAAACTCTATATGAATCAGGTTTTATTGCGACCTTTAATTTTTTGCGCAACCGACCAAGGCCTTTTTAATGGTGATGTCACGCTTTTATTTGTTAACCGACATTAAATATTTAAAGAAAGAATCCGGTTTGGTTATTTATCCATATATGTATATAGGGTATTTATTTAGTCACCTGCAATAATGTAGGGGCTGAATATATACGTCATATTAAGCAAAGCGGGTGTTCAAAACTGCCCCTTGTGCCTATCTGCCCCGCTTCCTGAAAAAATAAATTACCCTCCCATATATAATGTCAAGGTCAGACAGCCAAAATGTATGAAACAGCCAATTTTTTTTCGTGATTTCGGGGTTGGCTTCATAGTAAAAGTTGCTCAGTATGAGCTATATATTAACCCCGTAAATTATTCCAGCTGACTGAATAAACAGTCTGTATATAGCCTTATAAATGGAACAAAATAAGTTTTATGCCGCAGACCAGTACCCGTACAACGAGTCACTGACAGTGTCAATACTGACATAGTATACATACTCATAGTGACAGTCCATATCAAAAGGGACCTTTCCAAGATCTTAAACGAGTCTAAATCATTCTTCGAATCGGCCCATAAGTTATGCAGACGTTAGCGAATATTTCAGTTTGAGTCAGGCAGTCGTGTTAAGTCTACAATACCTACCAACTTAAAGTTACTATTATCTATACGTATACTATTTATTTTATAGATTAATGTCGTAATGTTGTCATTACCTTTTAATCTAATTTCGTCCTAGCGTTGACAAAATTAGATTGATATACTTAGCGATAATTTTAGTAGCAACGTAATCAATATTTGGATATAAAAAGATAAAGTTAAGTAATTAAATATTCTCGCATTCACTTGTACAAATAAATAAGTGGCACAGTATAGTCAGTGTGCAACATGTAGGTAGGTAAAACAAGATATTTTTGATAGGTGTAGAATGTTCAAGATTCAAAACTATCAAGGTTTTCCAAATTTTTGAAGAATTTATGGTATGGGGTTCTTAAAAAATGATTGTTCAGGTTTTTAAAGGTTCGGCAACTAGCATGTTACAGTTGGAGTGGCAGGCGTCCATAAGCTACGGTGACCGCTTACCATTAGACGAACCACATGCTTGTTTTCCACCAACGCGCGCTTTAGGTTATAGACCGCGAACCAGGAACATATATCGTCAGTTATCGCGGTCATCGCCTGTTGATACTTTGTCAGATGATAGTTTAGATGCTATCATGAATTTAAAAAATAATCAGCCGGTTATATCGTGTTGGAAAGACCGTCAGTTGATGACATCAACATGTAAAAAAAAAACAGTCAACGCTTCCCGATTGATATTGTGTCAGATGATAGTTTGGATGTTGCTTTAAACAAAAAAAAACCGTCAGTAGGTTGTATCGCGGTGGAAAGACCGTCAGCTAGTCACATGAACATGTAAAAATACGTGCCTTATCACTTTATGGAATGCTACATGCAAAGTTTCATGATTTTGTTATTCCTATCATAAAACGGTAAAGCGCTTATGTTTTACATGTTTATGCGACTAGCTGACGTTCTTAATACCGCAATACAATCGGCTGACAATTTTTTTAACTAACAATAGCATCTGAACTGTCATCTGGCAAAGTATCAAATAGGAGGCGATGTCAATTTTTTTAAAGTGTTTTGGTGGCTGCCATTCCTTAACCCACCAATGGAGCGGCAGCTGACGTCTACGAGGATTGATCATATGTACATAGTCGTTAACCACTATACGAGTTTTCGCCCGGGAGCCGATTGGTCATGGAAATCTGTTCCTGGCTCGCGGTCTATTACTGGAATATCATATAATACCATGGATTTTATGATATCACGATAAGAGAAAACGTTTCCCACTTTTCGTTTTCAACATTCTAGGTTTATACTTTCCCTCTTTTGAAAAAAAAAATTAGATTTAGATTTTCGAATTCATTGCGCGAGCCTACACAATTGAATGATATTCCGAGTGGTGTTATGGCGTGGTGGGGCAAAAATGTGTCAAGCAAAAGGTACCACATTACCGCTTGCCATAAGGATGCTCTGACAGGTTATAGGTACGTATAAAGATACAAGCCAATTTAGTCTTTATGGTAAGTGACAATGTGGTACCTTTTGCTAGGTCAGCCCTAAGGACGCCCATTTATGCGTTAGAGGGAGCAAGTGATATTGCTATCTCATTCCACCGCATAGCTGCGTCCCTTAGACTGGCCTACGTTGGGCCATCGTATAGAGGAGCCCTTAAACTACAAGTGATCACAATTTGTGGCCGGAAAACGTGACTGATCATAATATTCGTAATTAACACACATTTTTAAAATCATATCTAGTTATTAGTGTGTCAATCCACTTGATTTTTATGAATTATATCAACGTGCCACAAGTAGTACCAAGAAGGACCAAGCTGACATATACACTCTGTCATTTATTGTAGCACATGCACACTCTGTCATTTCAAATTAGTGAGAATTTTGCATTTGTTGGGCTATTAAACATGCGTAATGTTTTAACGATTTAGTTACTACAAGCGGTAGTAGTGATCTTGGTTAAATTATATTAATTTTGATTATTTTCTTAATCTGTATGTAGGTACTTTATATTTGACGTTATTAAACATATTTATTAATTAAGATAAATACTATGTACTATATACTCAGGTAATAACAATAACTAGCGTCAATAATTAATAAATAAATAAATATTATAGAGACATACTAATTCTGACACAAATTGATTAAGTCCCACGGTAAGCCAAGAAGACTATGAAGCCGATGGTCCTGGGTTCAAATCCTGGTAAGGGCATTTATTTGTGTGATGAGCATGGATATTTGTTCCTGGGTCATGGGTGTTTTCTATGTATTTAAGTATTTATAAATATTTATATATTATATATATATCGTTTTCTAAGTACCCTCAACACAAGCCTTATTGAGCTTACTGTGGGACTTCGTCAATTTGTGTAATAATGTCCTATAACATTTATTTATTATTTATTTATTTATTTATATATAATACAAATTCTTCAATACATAGAAAATATCCATTATCGGAACAAATATCTGTGTTAATCATATAAATACATGCCCTTACCAGGATTCGAACCCAGGACCATCGGCTTCATAGGCAGGGTGACTACCCACTAGGCCAGACCGGTCGTAATAATAAAATTATTATGTTACCTACTGTGTTATTTACTGTTTACCGCGTCGCCAGGTAAACGTAAGGCAATTACGAAATAAGTGTCACAAGTAAATAGTAGGTAACGATTAAGTGTGATTTACTAAGTACGTTAAACTTATTAGTTAATTTCATCGTTTTCATTATAATGAGTCATACTCGTACGTCATTCATCTATGATGAATAACGGACTGTAGTCATAGAATTTGATCTCTACGGAATATAAGTATGTATTACTGAGACTCCGCTGTCCGTCCGTCTGTCACCAGGCTGTATCTCATGAACCGTGATACTTAGCCAGTTGAAATTTCTACAGATTATGTATTTCTGTTGCCGCTATAACAACAAATACTAAAAACAGAATAAAATAAATGTTTCTTTCCAATCTCGAGGTTCTCATCCAATCACCGAAGTTAAGCAACGTCGGGCGGGGTCAGTACTTGGATGGGTGACCGTTTTTATAGATAATGGTACGGAACCCTTCCTGTGCGAGTCCGACTTGCACTTGGCCGGTTTTTTTTACTCGTCGACTGTAATCGTCGAATTAAGATTTCGTATACCAAACTATGATTGCGTACCTACTTTTCATGTATGATTAACTCAACTATAACATTTCTTTCGATACGCTGTAGTCAACTTTAAAAATCGCGCGTTTATGTCTTTTTGTCTACTTAACTAGATACTCACCAATTTTCATCACTTATTTAGGTCTTATAGTAAAAACAAAATACTTTTGATAACTCGAAGAAAAAGTATTATATACAATAGTGATATAATCAAGCTTTTCAATCTCGTACCTCAATTAGGCAACTCAGCAAGCTTCGTTGCCTGAACACGGTACTCGACTGCAAAACTCTATTATATCACGAGTGTATAAAATACTATTATTACACCACAAAGAAAACAAATTCAAAAAACAGATTTACAATGTAAAGAAAGATAGTAACAGGCGGTCTTATCGCTGTAAGTCATCTCTTCCAGACAACCTGATGGTAGCAGGTTATAAATAACAGTAAGGTGGATTTTCTTTTTAGGTTAGTGAGGGCAGCTACCAGATCCCGTGCTCCTACGCGAAAACGGTCTTAGAAGACCATCCCTCGATTTCAAATGAATGAAGATTGGCGTTTACAGATTTTGGAAAAACATACAGGATGCGAGAAAAAGGTCATTTTTAACAAACTTTTTTTATGCCAATCGATCCCATTCCTATCGATGGTTAAAAACCTGTATGGAAGCAAAAAAAAATCCGGGTAGAAAAGCCACAAATGGAGGAATTTTTTTCCCATACAATTTGTATTCATGAATATGAATAAATGAAAACTTTTGACATTTTCATTGAATGTATTTGCCGCTATCCTTGCGGCTTAAATTAAGTATAAGACTTCTTATTACTATCTACATAACTAGTAACGCAAATTTTAGTAATAATAAAATACAATTTCTACGAAATATGTAACAACATATACTCGTACTTATAATTGCAAAACATACACAATACATTTCAGTAATCATGCCCTTCTCTAAGCACAAACTATGTCGTTTCGCAATAACCTAGGCGTGTTTAGTGAGCGGAACGAATAAGGATCAAGGGCTCCAAAGCTGCCTTTGTAGTGTCCAATTGACACCATAGCGAGTTTACTGGTAAATGTTTTGAAATATCTCAAAGGCCCTTGTTTCACCACGGTGAAAATTGTCACAAAACTGACTATTCACCGCTCATTGCTGGTCAAACTAGCAGATACTGACCGTGGTTTCTTATCGACCAGGAAATGGACAGGAATGAAGTCAGAGTTAAAATAAGATTCCGTGGTTCCCGGATACCCAGAACTCACACAATCATCAATACCATCATGCTGTCTGTCCTTGCAAATACAGGTTGTTTAAGTCACCTGCATTAATTTACGGGCTGAGTAAAGAGGTCATACTGAGCAACTTTTACTATGAGACTAACCCCGAAATCGGGAAAAAGAATTTACTCTTCCATAGAAAATGTTAAGGTCAGACAGCCAAAATGTATAAAGCAGTCAATTTTTTTTTTTGCGATTTCTGGTTTGGTCCCATAGTAACCAATGACAAGCAAGATCTCGATACCTGAGGTTTATTGGAGGTTACATAGAGAAATGAAAAAAAATTAGACTTCTTTTCGTGAATTTTCTATCAAGCTAAATTTAACCTTTTAAGATTTTGGTTGAAGTCTGTCTGAGGTGTGTGTGGTAGTATAAGATATAGATATAAGTTGACGATGTACGTTGATTTAGTTACAATACAAATGCTCGCGAGTAAGCACGTGTGTTTCATTATACCTCTCAGTCCCATACATGCCACAGGTCCTTGTATATATGGTCTACTGACACATGTTGAATTTTATAACAAAAACTAGTAAAATAAATAGCAAATGAGCAATTTATCACACAAATGTGGATACTAAAATAATATATGGAAATGATAAAAAAATACAAAAAAGTTTCAGAAACTTTTTAATTTTCAAAAAGGAATAAAATAAAGGTACCGTTCGATTCCTTATATTTTATACAAAAAAGATTGTATCGCAACTATATATATAAACGCAATATTTCACCGACAAAATCGCAATTGTTTTGTTTTCCATAAGACTTAAAATGGGCTCTTAGTGACCGTGCCGTCACGTCCACTTATAGTTTTGTTACGCAGCGGCTTACGTGAGCAAATAACCTCACAAACGCGAAGCGGCGCGGCGTGGGTGAATTCAATCCTTTGATACCTATGGAAGTGTCCTACGTGGGCGATCTAGTTGTGAACGTGAATGCTTTTGGGCCGCCGCGCTGCGCCGCGCCGCGCCGCGTCGCATTCACGAGTTATTCGCTCACGTAATCCGCTGCGTTAGGAGTGTTATGAGAGTAGGTGTAGTAAGACTGTCGGACTTTAACTATCACTTCTGATTCTAACTTTTGTATTGCTTTATTGCAATGGCTCCCATAAAGACATTTTATCCTACAAACAAACCTGACCGATTGATACCATTAATACAAATTTGTCATCTAGTCTATTTTGCGTTTACCCCCTCTCAAGATACAGTCATGAAGAATACGTGGTATATATTAAATTATAATAACCTGCAACGATATTATTGATCAGTTTCCTTCCGGTAACCTTTATATTGTGAATAGGCGATAGCATTGGACCATTGCTTTTGACCTTCGTGGCTCATCTTTGTTCAATGAATACAAATAGATTGATTAAATGTCACATTCGGATGGCAACTGCAGCAGGTTCGACGCTGGGGATTTCATTAACAATGTCATAGATAAAATTACTGACAGATTTAACGTTCTAATCGCGGCAGAAATGCGACAAACCAGCTTTTTCAGCTCGGTGGCATGTATTCTCGTAACCAATATACAGCAATAATATATAACCAAGTGCAAGCCCCCCCACTGAAAGAAATGTTTGCATAACTGTAACAAAATTTTGGTTACAGTTTACACAAAAATTGGGACTTGCGAACTATGTGTTATATGTTACAAAACCGTGTTTGGCTATCAGTGTTCAGGTACTGGGTATACACTACAAAATAAGTTTGTAAATTTATGCAAAGTTTATTTTCTTATAACCGTAGTTTAGTTATTTAGTAAAGTTACAAAACCAGTTCGGCTATCTATTTTTTTCAGTGCCGGGTCTTAAACTTTCTGTGTAACTTCCAATGAACCTCAGGCATCAGGTGAGATCTTGCTTGTCATTGGTTGATAAAGAGTTGGTCTATGAAAGCGTTGACGCCTTTCCTCGTTATCGTCTGCTTCTTTTAAGAAGCGCACTTATATAAAAATCACGCACTGCAATTAACCAGTAAAGTTGATTGCATCGTTTTATAGTAGTACGGAAGGTAGAGATAAGGAACGAAATCTCCATGTACCAAAAAGTGTCATCAAAAAACTTTAAATAGGTGGCGCTACAATACCTAGAGTACTTGAACAAAAAAATCAAATCATAGATAGCGTAATTCACTCCGTCAATAACGCCTAGGTTCTTAGCTACTCTAGCGCTACTCTGGAGAGATTTGGAACTATTATTTATAGCTGACAGCTGGACACTTTTGTAACAGTTCTACCATAAGAGATGCCACTCCTCTTAATTCCACACTCCATACATAGTAGCTTCTGCTTCGAAAGCCAAATGTCAGATACGCTCGGAAACCGGTTTTTTTTTTGGTAAAATTTATTAATTTATTGTACAATTAAATCATGCCAAACTTTAACATTATTTCAAACCGTTATTATTTACTTAGAGCAAAATATTTTAATTTCAATTTTGTTTATAAAAACCGTTATTTTAAATCGGTTTTATTTATAGATTTTACTCAGTGTTTTATTTTCACGTGTTTGTGGATATACATTTAAACGGCATATTACATACTTCTTTATGGACATATAATACCTCTTTAGAATGACAATAACATAATAATTATATAATTAAACATACCTTTTTAAGTTTTAGTGCCTGTTGCTTAAATCAATATCCTGCAAAGACTAGTTCAGTTCAGACATAACAATTTTGAGGTATCTCTTCAGGTTCTTTCGGGAGCATATTTGAGTCTTTTTCAGATAAGCGACATTTATTTCAGATATTTGTTTGCTTTACAGAATAACATTATTGTTTTATGTAAGCTATTATAATTTCAAATAATACGTCCATACAACGAATCTCTCTAAATAAGCTAGAAAAAAGCTATGATTTTGAGGTAAAAAATTAAATTTAGGTCACTCTCCTGTAAGATTCGCGAAATGTCGCTTAAAAGGTTCTACCTTTTCACCGTCGATATCATATTTTTTAAGAACAATCATTTTAAAACTTAATTGCTCTGATTCGACTGTATTTATATTTTTTTTTTCAGACTTAAAATTATATTTGTAAAATATGACTATTTTAAAAGTTCTTGTTGCTAGGCCTAGTTGAAATAATATTATTTTTGACTTGTTTTTGACACATAAACCTTAGAATTTCGTCGAGGATGACGTGTGCACGTTTTATCCGTTCCTCTAAGTTCCGGAAAACCCATTGGCTCGGATTGAAAGAACAGGAAAGAAATAGGTATGCGGTCCGACCTCAATGCTCCCGCGATTTGAACGTATTTCATAGCAAACCATAAAAACCATCACTTTCGCTCTTGTCGACCACGACTGCAAGCCACAATCCGAACGGTACATAAAAGAAAAGAAAAAAAAGAGCTCCCATCTTAAAGGCAGGCAAGAAAAAAAAAGCTTAAGTGTCATATTTGCAACACTTTTTTAATATGGAATGTTATTTTTCCTTTATATACTTAATACACAGCATGCGACCCCCCTGGTAGTAATCGGCTGCCGTATTTTGTGGGCGCTTGCAACTCCAGATGTGTCGCATTCACGTTGCTAATCTTTTAGAAACTTAAACTATATGTACAATATGTGTATATGCACCCACAACCCTTTAGTTTATTAAAAAAAAATCTGTTTTATGTTAATTTCTCATTCAAGTGAAGTTTTGTTATATCTTCTTATGAGAAATAAAGATTTTTATACCTGACTTGCAGGCCCTCTGGTGCGAGTGTTCATGGGCGACGGCAATCGCTTACCATTGGGCGATTATATCATAAATTTTTTTGGCCAAAAGTACCTAATTGTTATTTAAGTAAGTAAAGTTTTATAACCAGTTTTAAGAATAAATTTAAATACAGTCAAACCACTTCATTACATCAGCAAGCACAAAATTAAACTACAGTGAAAATAAACAGTATATAATCTTAAGGAGTACATATGTTTATACTCCGTTTATAGAAAATAAAATTTCAAGTTTTATGTCGTGGTTTCTATTCTACTCTGAAATTGAATCTACTTTATCGTATGTAAACTAATTAAGAATTAAATTATGTCTGTTTTAAATTTGAAATAAAAAGTTATAAATATAATGGTTATAATGAATAAAGGATGTAGGTATAATATAAATAGCTATGGATGCCGGTTCTGTTTAAATGATTTGATAAGGATTTCATCTTGTTTAATACGTCCTTGAGCCCTATCAGCGTTAGCGGCTCACGGTGAGTGGTACTCGCGGAGTGTAGAATTCAGTCAGTCATTCACTCGCTCGCCCTTATTCCATGCCTCCAGCATGCAGTTAAACCACTGTATAATTATATTTCATTATTAGCCTTGGTCGAAATGTCAAGAACACAACGTGCCATAACAACAAGTGTAAAGTTGAACAGGTGCATTCCAATTTCACAAAAAGGATCTTGATTTCCCTGTGTTTCTCGCTTACTTCAACGGAAAAGTACAAGCAAGATACTCATCAATTTAAGATAATGATTATACTGCTAGCTCTCTAATATACAGTTCGCCGTGATTCATAATATTTTTCTTTTCTTCTTTCTCAATTCTTTGCGGTCGTGGCGAGTGGCGACTTAGAGTCTCAAACGAACTAGAATGCTTTGTTTGCATAAATGAATCACGGGAAATCGTAGTTTTTATATTTAATCTTTTTAATCAAGGGTAAATGCCATGAAAAAAATTACATAGAAACTATTGATTGGCTTGGTATAAAAATATCACAAAAACATGTCTAATTTTTTCATTTATTTTAAGTTGTTTAATGTTACTGTGCCATACTTACTATACCATAGCATAAGCATAAAATAGCTAGTGATATAGCCAAGTAAACTGACGAGCAAAATTTTAAAACAAAGTATATTTTCAGAGTAATTGAGACAAAATGTAAAAACCCGCGCGATGGTAATATCTTCCGTCGCAAGTTTCTTTTGTTAGCTCCCAATCTTCTGGCATTTCAAAAAGCACTATTGTATCGACTGGTTATTTCTAGTTATCGACTCGTCCCTATTCTGCAAGCGATCGGCGGCGGCGGTGGCGGCAAAATTATGTTTAGGTAAATGCAAATTTCTTAAGTAGACTTAATGGGACGCGATATCGAATACTGTACGGTCTTATTGGTACCGTGCGAAGTGCATGGTGGGGGTAAGTAAAGCGATCCCAGCGCATAAGGTGGTAAAAATTTGAACTAACTGCGGATAGCGTCTTTAACATTTCGTACAAGTTATATGGCTCGAAATGAAACTTTAATTTACGATTACTCGTGACATATTCATTTAAATTGTATGGTGTAAGGGACCATTGTAATCTGTATGAAATGCTTAATATAACTAACGGACTTAATTTGATAATTATTGATACTGTATCCGTATAAACAGCTTTGCAAATGCCACATACTATGTGATCTATTTCTAGAAGTTAAGAATGGGTATAGTAAGTTATCCTTAAAAGATAGACATTTAACATCGCGAACTTTTTTGTAGATCTATGAATGAGAAACAACCCCACCATACATTGTGTTGTTATAGCTCAAACTGATTAGGCAGCGTTTTCGATTAAAGCTATTTCCGGCAACATCGTTATATTTCAACCAATTTACACAAAACCTTAACAAGTTATATACCTAAGCCTTCCTCAAGAATCACTCTATTGATAGATGAAAGTCGCATGAAAATCCGTTCAGTAGTTTTAAGTTTTGTAGTAGTTTTATAAGTTGTAGTGAATTGACGTTTTCCCCTAGACTTGCGGACGCTAGGTTACGTGACAGTTGTGCACATAGCGAATATTTACTAAGGACAATAAAAAAGCCCGCTTCTGAACTAACAATATGTTATGGTCTTGATCTTGTTTTATACTACCTTGACGATTGTCGTTAGACTTAACGCATATCACGCGCACCAATGAGTACGAGAGAGATGTTTAATGGTAATGAAACGACTTTCATTGCATTTCGAGTGCGTCAATATCCTATCAAAACAATTGATATTGTTTTGATAGGATATTGACGCACTCGTACTCGTACGTAAGAAAATATGATTAAATCAGAATTGGCCTTAAAGTTTCAAAATCGAGTTCAAGTTCTTGCAATATCATATCGATAAGTAGCTTCAATGAAAACAGCATCGGGTTTTCCAAAAAAATAATTAAAGTTAGACATGGAACCTTAGCCATTTTAGCTCAATAAAAAATACGTTTTAGAACATGGTTATTTTAACATTTCGAAGTCTTCAAACAAAATGGTCACTTTTGACACTGATGGATCGGTCCATATCGTATCTAGACGTAATATTTGACGTATCTTTAAGTTCTAATCGGCTAATCTGGCCGTTTGACGCTGATGCTGTCAATGACAATTTCATTGATCAAATGAGCAGAGGTTGGACAGGGGGTGAGCTATTTACCTTATAATTTGACATGTTTTACTTCATATTATAAGGCAAATAGATCACCCTTTCCGAGCTCTGCAAAATGAGTGATGGATTTAACGTTCTAATCGCGACCGTAATGCGGCAACTAACGTCAGACATTTTATCAAGGAAATATACAGTTGCATTGGCAGTTGCTATCCGAATGTCACCTTAACACTTTCGGTGCCGGGCGCCCCGTCCCCCGTTCAAAATTAACACACATACTTAGGGTCTCCCCAAACTAGTCGACGCCGTTTCGGCAAATCGCGTACGGAAAAAGCTTTATGTCAACGCAATAAGAGCGAATAAGTCGTAAATCGGCTCGGCCCACGCGAAACGACGTCTTTCGACGGGAAAACGGCGTTTTGCCGTAAAGCTGTTCGCATTCGTACGACGCTGTTTGCAGCCTACCGCACACGTTCGCATTCGTAAATCTCCTTATACTGCCGTACGGTGCCGGAAAGAGTTGAACGGCTCCGATCACGGCCGAGTACCTACGATATGGACCGGTCAGAGCTGGCGGAAGCCGTTCAGCGTCTTCGACGGCCGAACATAGCTGACGACGGCCGAACAGAGCCGATGACGGTAAAAATGCTGGTAAGCCTTTTTTTCCATGCCCGTCTACGTAAAATATCCATCATCACAGGTTATTATATAATATGTAACAATTACCAAGGAAAATAATCTTACAGGTCTGTTCAATTTCAAACTCAGGTTGTTTGTTACTAACAACCAGTCTCCAAAAATGAGATTTACGATTGCCGATCACCCGCTGTCCTACATCTGTTCGTCGGACTCGACGGCTGTACGTGTGCTGTCTGACGTCTCGACGGCAGGACGGAGCACGGGAGAGCCGACCGTCGCTTTACAACTGTTGCGATAGCAAGTCGCAGGCGATCGGGCGTCTCTACGGCCGCAAGGAGGATGAGACTGCTAAACGCAGGTGTCCGACCGCGGAGACGGTCGATCGGCTAAATGCGAATAGTGTGGTGTAAAACACTCGGCGAAAGCCGACTCCGCGTCGACTGGTTTGGGGAGACCCTTACGTGTTCTTCGCAGTGAATGTGTTAAGACGGATTTTCCACGTATGAAGCGATAGTTTATCGACTCGTGACAGCAGCTATCGTTATGCATAATGTAGATGAATAATTTGATATATTGTCTATTTTTCATAATTACACTTTTTCCAGTCGCACATATTTATGACCATAGGCAAACTTTACCTCGTTGCAAAAAGGTATACAAATATAGTTCGTGTCATCCACGATGACGCGCAGATTTGTCAAATCTCTCTTCTTCTTCTTTTCCTTTTCCCACTTTAGGTGGGGTCGGGTCTCCTAATTAATTTACGCCAGGCACTTCTGTCCTGGATTGTCTTTATATCTAGCTTGGCATGCTTTATTGTTCGGGTCATGTTTGTCCACCAGGTGCCGGGTGGGCGCCCTCTACCGCGTTTTATTTCAGGCAATTCCAGCGCCTTACGAACCACATTGTCATCGTCTCTTCGCATAACGTGTCCGTACCATCTTAGCCGACTTTCTGTTATTTTTTCAGGTATTGGGGCTACCTTGAAACTACCTCTTACATGTTCGTTTCTAATTTTATCTAGTGCAGATTTGTCAAATCTAACCTTTAATAACAAGACAATACAAGTCAAGGCACGCGTCTGCGTGAATGACACGATCTATATTCAATGAATTGCGTCATATATAAGAAAATAAAGTCATCAAGAGAACGTAATTTAATATCTCAATGTGAGTGAATACATCATTTCCCTGCTTCTGTTTATTCATAAATCTAAATACTATGATTCGCTACAGAATGACCAGTATAAGTCAGACCTTTGCTTTCTTTTTATTTCGCATTAGAGATTAAAATTTAGTGTACCTATACTGAAATAAATGTCTCTAAAGGTACTAAATAAACATTGACCAGGGTTTGTTTTGTACCCGTTTTTAGAGTTCCGTAGTTTACTACTTATAAACCCTTATAAATTCGTCATGTCCGTCTGTCTGTCTGTTCGCTGCTTTGCTCCGTGATCGTTAGTGCTAGAAAGCTACAATTTGGCATAGATATATAAATCATGCATGGTGGCAGACCGGTAAAATAAATACAATAATAACAAATTTGGGTATCTCCCTTTTTTTAATTTTATCGTTATTCGGGTATCGTTAATAGGTCTTTCGAATCGAATACGGTTCTTTGACAACCATTTTTTTGATAAAGTCAATATTTACGGAAATAATCGCTCTGAAAGATTAAGATATGTTCCCCCCCCCCCCCCTCAAATTTTCGTGCCCTGGGTCCAAAAAATATAAAAAAAAATCGTGAAACAAAAGTATAAGGCTTTTGTTTCAATACTTACAAAAAAGCTATAGTTATAAGAATATGATTGGCCCAGCCATTTTTAAGTTATTGCGAAAAGTCTTCTCTTAGTGTAAGAAGACGCACAAAGCGCTGCGAAGGTACTCCCTTATGCGTGTAATGGACATGATAGTTACTAATAGCCCCCGTTTAGCCTATTCCGACAGAATGTCAGGCTACGGAACCCTACACTGAGCATGGCCGTCGGGCACTTGGCCGATTTTTTTTCTTTTTCCCGTATCCTGTATGGCATAATGTTTAAGATTTTGTATTATACGAGTGTAGTCATGTGAATTATATTGATAGACTGGTCAAAACTGGTTGTGTGTCGACTACATTTACAAGGTAAACTAGCGTTTTCCTCCTTATGATAATGACTCATACGGTATCATAATCACGCAGGGTCATATTACCTGACGTAACGTGACAACAATTTCAAAAGGCATAGTTTGATTTGGTTGATCCAGAAGCGTCCGCTCGGAGATGGATTATGTCTTATAAGCAACACAGGTAACCGGTTTCGCCAAGTAACCTTGAAACCTTATAGTTAATCTGCCACGAATGGCATAACAGCTGTGTTTGAATTAGAAAACTAATTCAAATTATACTTATAGGTACTTTATTGCGCGAGAGCGAAGTATAAAATTTAATTACTTCATATGTATATAAGTACAATTAGTTTTATTGCTATACATATACCTTTAGTGGATAATTATCTAGTTCATATTGTTTTGTAATTAATTGCTTAATTATTTCTTAGTTTTTTTTACCTACCTATCATTTTAAGTTTTAGACGAAGCCTGTGTTAAAACTGTGTTCCCCAAAAGTTCATGTATCCAAAGGTAACGTAATTACCGAATTCTAGATAATTCAATAAATCAATTTTAATTTGTACTACGTAAGCAAGATCTCTCATGAGGTATCTAATATTTTGAATCGTCCGATGTGGTGTTTACTTGACAGTACAAGTCATATTTAGGTCTTTAGCTCTTACATGTATTGTAGCCTAACAGGTAAATAATTATGTGATTTAAACTAATGTACCCATTACACTAATTTTACTGTTTAAAGTCACTCTGTTTGTTACTCCTGTCGCGCGAGTCACTAAAAATACGTAAGTTTAAACCGTGAAATTAGTTTAATCTTAGTATGTCTCACGATACGACAGCTTAAATTCGATATGTACCTACCTAATCCACTAAGATTCGTGCATAAGCGGCAAGTATTTGATATGACAGGTAACTAGTTATCTAGCACGCGTTTTTGCAGAAAGTTCGTAGGTCGATGTGTCCAAATATATTCAAGTCCAATACGGATACACGTACAAAACAAATATATCAGTATTGCTATGAGTGGCAATAAACTCAATAATTTTATTAAATCCGATAAACAAAATACAATAAATATTGATGTGGAGAAAATTCTATCTTTTGGGCTGGGCGTACGTTAAAGGTCCTCCTTGGAAGGATTCTAAAACGAATTTCTAACAAGTGTTTGGGATGAAAAAAGTGGGAACTTCTGTTTATCAAGAAACCTACCTAAAACATGTACTAGTTTAAGTATATAATCGTATTTGCTCTGTGAGGTATTTTTAGGTCACATATATCGAAAGTATTATCGAAAATGGCCTGGAGACCGATTTTTCTTTAACATTTTGATTGGTTTTGATCGTATTTGGGTGCGACCTTGAGTCATGACTCAAGGCAGTTCAAGAGATGCCTAATGAGATGGCTCCTAACTTAATTGCATATTGTGAAGAAGAAGAGGTTGTTGCAACGTATGATGTTGCAGTCGTTCGATTTGAAGCTGGCCCCGAACGGCTAATCCTTTGTCTATTGTTAAGTAAAACTGCACGTGCCACAACCTGCAAATAAAGGCTCGTATCGGCAAGTAAGTTAAGAGCGGGTTAGTCCAATGCTCAAACAAACCAGTGCAGGTGCTCTCTCAGATAACGCGTCTTTGTTAAGCTTAAGCATCTCGATGACACATTTCAGACTGGTCGCAAAATATTTATCCATATGTTAATTTTGAATCTTATTGCAATTTCCATAGGAGGTGTAATTCAAAAACCGGTTAAAGTGACCGAACCATTTTTCATGCAGGTAGTAGCACATGCGGTTTTATTTAATAATAGATAAAATATTAGCCGTTCGGGGTCAGCTACAAAAGAATATACGCTAATTCAAGGTCGCAAAACAAATGAAAACCATATCAAATTATCAAAACAGAATCGGTCGACCGATTTCTACTAGATGTGTTACTTAAAAGCTGGATAATGGATGTGGCGACCGTCCTTAAGTATTGACACGTTTTAGGGTAGGTAATTGAGGAAAGTTTTGCAATACGTGTCAAACTGAAACTGTGTTGAGAGTCTGAGGAAGCGGGAAGGTAAGGAGGTTGAGTGGCACGTGGAGGTGATATCTCAATGCCTCAGAGTGTCCGAAGTGTAGTGTTGTCTCCCGCACGCAGACAAACTTAGCTACTATTTACCTAATACCACCGACCATCTTTTTTTTTAACGAGCATATCCACTCACTTGCTTCATATTTTTAAGTGACCTCTATTATTATAATAAAATAAGGGTGACAGCTGGTAACTACAGTTACCAAAAGCAATTGAGTGGCTATATAGTATCCCACTGCTGGGCAAAGGATTTCCCTCTAGCCTTTCAAACTTCCCGATTAACTGCAGCATTCGTCTAGTTGCTGAGAAATCCGTCCAGGTCGTCCCGTAATACCTACCTACTTAAGAGTCCTTATTCCTACAGACGAGCGTATTTTGTAAAATGCTTCCTTTTTCATTCAAGATTACGACGTAACTATTAGTATTTATTCAAAAACTGATAACGTACTTAAATAATCGTTTCCTAAACTAGGGGCTCCAACAGTTCAAATTTTCATTTTCTCTTTTAAACCTCTTTTTTAATGAGGTTTTTTGGGAGTCTTTTCCAAATTTTGCAGTGAGATGTGGCGTTTCGGTTCTCAATTTTGCTATAAACAAGAATCATTTGGTACATGAATGACTACAATTCGATTCAACATATCTCGTACGAGGGGCTGGAATGATTAACAATCGAAAATTCATTTGAAAAAACTGATAAAATACCTTCCGAGTTTTCTTCATTTTTTTGGCGAAAACAGGGTTTTATTATATTTTATTTCCGCAAATTGTACGCATATTTTGCTTTAAAAATAATATTGTAGCAAACTGTAACTTTATGTTAACCTATAAAAAAAAATCGTAACTATGGGACCTACATTGCCGTAAATTTATATTTTTTTTAAACACGTATAAATCACGCAGCAGCGACGCCCCGCTCTCAGTCCGCGCGGAGCGCGCTTAGAGGACGGACCTGTGCTCGATTGTCAGGCATTCGTTGCGATCGTAATCAGCTACGGAGTTCCGAGAAGTGCTATATACTGCGATTAGAAAATCTTAATAAAAGTTCATTTTTTACAGTATGCCAAACAGACTCGCTTATTGATGGATTTTCAGTGTTACTTTTTTTTAATACTAAGTCGGTGGCAAACAAGCATACGGCCCGCATATGTACGCCTGCAACTCCAGAGGAGTTACATGCGCGTTGCCGACCCTAACCCCCTCCCACCCCTCGTTGAGCTCTGGCAACCTTACTCACCGGCAGGAACACAACACTATGAGTAAGGTCTAGTGTTATTTGGCTGCGATTTTCTGAAAAACGCATTTTCACTTGAAATTACGTTAGGGTTTGCATTATTATTTTTGACCCGGATGAAGACCAAGTTCTCATGATGGAGTCAGGAGTTGGTCACCAGAACTAATAATCTACTAATTATAATCCCATCGTGTTTGGGCTCAAAAGATTTGCCCTGACGAACACCATCGATCTAGATGAGGTCCAGGGTCTCATGATGGAGTCAGGAGTTGGTCACTAGAACTCCTAATCTACTCATTATAATTCCATCGTGTTTGGGCTCAACAGAGTTGCCCTGACGAGCACCTTCAATCTAAATGAGGTCCAGGGTCTCATGATGGAGTCAGGAGCTGGTCACCAGAACTCCTAATCTACTCATCATAACTCCATCGTGTTTGGGTTCAATAGAGTTGCCTTGACGAGCACCATCAATCTAGATGAGGTCCAGGGTCTCATGATGGAGTCAGGAGCTGGTCACCAGAACTCCTAATCTACTCATCATAACTCCATCGTGTTTGGGCTCAATAGATTTGCTCTGATGAACACCATCGATCTAGATGAGGCCCAGGGTCTCATGATGGAGTCAGGAGTTGGTCACCAGAACTCCTAAACTACTCATCATAACCTCATCGTGTTCGGGCTCAATAGATTTGCCCTGACGAGCATCATCAATCTAGACAAAGTCCAGGGTCTCATGATGGAGTCAGGAGTTGGTCACTAGAACTCCTAATCTACTCATTATAATTCCAACGTGTTTGGGCTCAAAAGATTTGCCCTGATGAGCACCATCGATCTAGATGAGGTCCAGGATCTCATGATGGAGTCAGGAGTAGGTCACCAGAACTCCTACTCTACTCATCATAACTCCATCGTGTTTGGGCTCAATAGAGTTGCCCTGACGAGCACCTTCAATCTAGATGAGGTCCAGGGTCTCATGATGGAGTCAGGAGCTGGTCACCAGAACTCCTAATCTACTCATCATAACTCCATCGTGTTTGGGTTCAATAGAGTTGCCCTGACGAGCACAATCAATCTAGATGAGGTCCAGGGTCTCATGATGGAGTCAGGAGCTGGTCACCAGAACTCCTAATCTACTCATCATAACTCCATCGTGTTTGGGCTCAATAGATTTGCCCTGATGAACACCATCGATCTAGATGAGGCCCAGGGTCTCATGATGGAGTCAGGAGTTGGTCACCAGAACTCCTAATCTACTCACATAACCTCATCGTGTTCGGGCTCAATAGATTTGCCCTGACGAGCATCATCAATCTAGATAAAGTCCAGGGTCTCATGATGGAGTCAGGAGTTGGTCACTAGAACTCCTAATCTACTCATTATAATTCCAACGTGTTTGGGCTCAAAGGATTTGCCCTGATGAGCACCATCGATCTAGATGAGGTCCAGGGTCTCATGATGGAGTCAGGAGTTGGTCACCAGAACTCCTAATCTACTCATCATAACTCCATCGTGTTTGGGCTCAATAGATTTGCCCTGATGAACACCATCGATCTAGATGAGGTCCAGGGTCTCATGATGGAGTCAGGAGTTGGTCACCAGAACTCCTAAACTACTCATCATAACCTCATCGTGTTTGGGCTCAATAGATTTGTCCTGACGAGCATCATCAATCTAGATAAAGTCCAGGGTCTCATGATGGAGTCAAGAGTTGGTCACTAGAACTCCTAATCTACTCATTATAATTCCAACGTGTTTGGGCTCAAAAGATTTGCCCTGACGAGCACCATCGATCTAGATGAGGTCCAGGGTCTCATGATGGAGTCAGGAGTTGGTCACCAGAACTCCTAATCTACTCATCATAACTCCATCGTGTTTGGGCTCAATAGAGTTGCCCTGACGAGCACCATCAATCTAGATCAGGTCCAGGGTCTCATGATGGACTCAGGAGTTGATCACCAGAACTCCTAGTCTATTCATCATAACTCCATCGTGTTTGGGCTCAAAAGATTTGCCCTGACGAGTACCATCGATCTAGATTAAGTCGAGGGTCTCATGATGGACTCAGTAGTTGGTCACCAGAACTCCTAATCTATTCATCATAATGGCAATTTGATGGTGCTTGTCGGAGTAAATCTATTGAGCACAAACACGATGGAGTTATGATAAATAGATTACGAGTTCTGGTGACAAACTCCTGACTCCATCATGAGACCCTGGACTTCATCTAGATCGATGGTACTCGTCAGGGCAAATCTTTTGAGACCAAACACGATGGAATTATAATGAGTAGATCAGGAGTTCTAGTGACCAACTCCTGACTCCATCATGAGACCCTGGACTTTATCTAGATTGATGATGCTCGTCAGGGCAAATCTATTGAGCCCAAACACGATGAGGTTATGATGAGTAGTTTAGGAGTTCTGGTGACCAGCTCCTGACTCCATCATGAGACCCTGGACCTCATCTAGATTGATAGTGCTCGTCAGGGCAACTCTATTGAACCCAAACACGATGGAGTTATGATAAATAGATTACGAGTTCTGGTGACCAACTCCTGACTCCATCATGAGACCCTGGACTTCATCTAGATCGATGGTACTCGTCAGGGCAAATCTTTTGAGCCCAAACACGATGGAATTATAATGAGTAGATTAGGAGTTCTAGTGACCAACTCCTGACTCCATCATGAGACCCTGAACATCATCTAGATTGATGGTGCTCGTGAGGGCAAATCTATTGAGCCCAAACACGATGGAGTTATGATGAGTAGATTAGGAATTATGGTGACCAACTCCTGACTCCATCATGAGACCCTGGACTTCATCTAGATCGATGATACTCGTCAGGGCAAATCTTTTGAGCCCAAACACGATGGAATTATAATGAGTAGATTAGGAGTTCTGGTGACCAACTCCTGACTCCATCATGAGACCCTGGACTTCATCTAGATCGATGGTACTCGTCAGGGCAAATCTTTTGAGCTCAAACACGATGGAATTATAATGAGTAGATTAGGAGTTCTAGTGACCAACTCCTGACTCCATCATGAGACCCTGAACATCATCTAGATTGATGGTGCTCGTGAGGGCAAATCTATTGAGCCCAAACACGATGGAGTTATGATGAGTAGATTAGGAATTATGGTGACCAACTCCTGACTCCATCATGAGACCCTGGACTTCATCTAGATCGATGGTACTCGTCAGGGCAAATCTTTTGAGCCCAAACACGATGGAATTATAATGAGTAGATTAGGAGTTCTGGTGACCAACTCCTGACTCCATCATGAGACCCTGGACTTCATTTAGATCGATGGTACTCGTCAGGGCAAATCTATTGAGCTCAAATACGATGAAATTATAATGAGTAGATTAGGAGTTCTAGTGACCTACTCTTGACTCCATCATGAGACCTTGGCTAGTCACTATCATGGGTGCGTAGCCAACATGCCAATCGTTTACGATACGACAACGAAACACTACTCTCTCTCTATCGCACTAATATACGCAAACGATTGGTATTTTGGCTAGGCACTAAGCAAGTGTGTGGCCAACATGCCAATCGTTTACGATACGACAACGAAACACTATCTGTCTCTCTATCGCACTAATATACTTTATTTATACCTGCAGTCATTTACTAACTTCAGTGCCGGATTAAGACATTTTGGTGCCCTAAGCATTTCTAGACCATGGTGCCCCCTCATCAAGATTACATTGAATTTTCTTGGTAAATTGAGTGACGTTTATTGCCGCATTACTTCTGAGAATATAATTTTCAATCCGTCACATCATTTTATCACGGAAATTGACAGAACTGCAGTAGTAATGTTCCAAGAGTAGGTAAGGTCAAGTGTAAGCAAATTCGAAGACCGTGCTTCGCATAAGTCCGGAGGCCGAGCCAACCATGGTCCAAGTGTAAGCGAAGACGTAAGACATGGGCAGTATTCCGCACAGGATTTTGCAACCTCTAGAGCTTTCCTGCGAAGCTCATTCATGTGAGGGCAAAGGCCGAGCTTCAGTAGGGGCTTAGCCATTGGCCATTGGTTTTTGTCAGAACAAGTACCAATGGCCACAAATGTCTTAAATAGCAAATTATTGTTTACGAAAACGGCCTCTGACCCGACGTTTCAAGGACGGCGTTGTCCCCATGGTCTCGGAGAAGACTGTGTAAAGTCGCCATCATTATTTTGACATTGGAGGTAATTTTAGAACTTAATCAAACGCGAATAAGTCCCGTTTTCTTAAATAATAATGTGTCACAATTAGGCCAATACAATTAGATTTTTTCGACCTAAAAATACGTGTAATCCGAGTTTGCTCCATTCCAGGAGGTGTGCATAAATGTTTCCTCTTTTTCAGTTTTTTTGGTTGTAAATCGAAAACGGTACGGCGGACGGAAAATTTGTTCTAATTACGAGTATTATTAAAATTGATATCTGAGGATCCGAAATGTAATTTAACTATGTTCTTGGAATAAAATATATTGATTGATTGATTGATTTAAGGTACCTTAATATGTATTCGTAGTACCTAAATTGTAAAAAAAGGTCGACATTTTTATTTTTGGTAAAATCATGTTAATAATCCGAAAACGCTTTCTTACCAGTGTCTGATCCACCAAGTGCTATTGTAATTGATAGTGGGTTCCTTCTACATCGAGTGGTTTGGCAATCCAAAGGAAAAAATTATCTCCTAAGGATCACAAAATGTTTGCACACCTCCTGGGATAGAGCAAACTGGCATTACACGCATTTAGGACCAAATAAATGTATTAAAACAATTTCCAGCTTGCTGGGAATTAATTCCTCATAACGCTATTTTTGGATCTAATTTGATTGGCCTAAATCGTGAAGGTTTAAATCAGTGTTTTTAAAGGCAAAGTCTAAGGCTGAATGCGTGGAGCGTTCGATCAGCGCTTACGGATGAGGCCAAAGGTCGAGCTGGAAGAAAGCAAGGCTTGAATTTGATCAATGGCGAGGTATGAATAGCTGGACGTCCGGAGCGTTCGATCGCGGCGCGTTATCATATAATACAACTAATGGCGAGGTGTGAGCAAGGCAGCCCAGCTGCGAAAGAGGACAGCATGGATTTGGATCCATGGCCAAGCGAAAGTGGGGCAGTTTGCATAAAGTAGAAGGCCTGGCGTCGCATAAGACCTAAAGCCGAACTGCAAAAGAGTGGCTTGAAATCGAACCTATGTAATCACGGTCCTCCTACTGCTCGGCCTTTGCCTTAACTCGAAAGCGCAACTTGATAAGATGCTTTTGTTTTTCGGCCTTCGCAGGGCCCTTTATTACACTTTGACAATTAGGTCGCAGGATCGCGGCTCTGCAGCAACTCGGCCTAGCCGACACATCTGGTGTGCAAGAGACCAAAATACGCTACAAAATCGGTAATCTACGTCGAGAAAATCGGTTGGCCACAAGCCCGACGGTAAG
This sequence comes from Cydia pomonella, assembly GCF_033807575.1. Taxonomy (NCBI): domain Eukaryota; kingdom Metazoa; phylum Arthropoda; class Insecta; order Lepidoptera; family Tortricidae; genus Cydia; species Cydia pomonella. Next base: position 20,695,055 of record NC_084706.1, on the reverse strand, counting down.
ATTTTTTGGCCATGAGCTTTGATGGCCTCCTCGTAAGGTTGGAGATGTGCTTACGTGTCCTCACTCTCTTACGACCCTTCGTTATTAGATGGGTACTTGCACACGTATCAAGAAGTTTCGTGTACATAAGTACTACACTACGACTGCGATGCTGATGCAGCCTGCGCGTTTTTTTTTTCCTATGATTTTGGTGCCCCCCTAGACGTGGTGCCCTAAGCAAGTGCTTATTTTGCTTAATGGTTAATCCGGCACTGACTAACTTCTTCATTTTCCATTGGTGTGAAAGAGACAGAATATAGAGCAAGGGTTATAGTACACTCTGTAGTCTGTACACTTAGTAGTAGTGTACATAAAAAAACTACTGTGCTTAAACAATAAAATAAAGAGTGCCCATATGATATCATATGACACTAAAATTAATGTTGCTTGAAATTATATTGAAAACTATCAAGATTATTCTAGTCTGCATTGAAACGCGCGTCGCGTTGCCGGCGCTCGCGTACCGAGCGCCAACGCCATCTATCGAGCGTTATTTCGTGAAATCGGAGAACGCTCCAAGGATTAAGGGCTCTTAATATCAACTGAGTTCATTTAATTGTGAAATGATCTAGAAAAATAACAAATGATGTCTCATCAAAATATCCGCTCAAGTCTAGACAAACTTGCGCCTAAAACCGAAATAAATAAAGGAGCGCCCTTAAACAGATTATTCTGCCACAGAAACACGACCCTCATCAATAAGATTAAATCTCATTGCTACGATTTTAGTCTAGGATTTCGTGCGAAGTACCGTGCAAACCGAAATTTGCAAATTGCGGGGATCTTTCTCTTTTACTCTCTCTAACACGTAATTAGAGTGACAGAGATTGCCCGCAATTGACGAACTTCGATTTTCGCGGTTATTAAAGTAACATGAGACATGCGGCTTTAGCACGGTCGCATTTTTATTACTTGTCATTATGCCCGTCACTTTCGCACTTACATACTTGTTTGAACATCAAGAACGTGACAGGCATAGTGACAAGTGATAAATATGCGATCGTGCTGCAGCGGCTGGCTCGCTTAGCTGTTTTCAAGCGTTTTTTTAACTTGCCCTGTATGGATGGTGATCGTTTTTGTCTATTACGTGACAGCGTGATACAACGTTGTTCGTCACTTTCAATCCCGCGGTGTTAAAAAGTCATGGTTATTTTTTTACGTGGATATAGCCATCCATAATACGCCTGCTGTTTAGTATGTATGTATAGGTGTTAGTTAGTGTGGGTTAAATCTTGAAAGCTAAATTAAACCCACACATTAATTTTGCATACATACGTAAATGAGATGACAATGCAGTATTATGATCTGATGATGATCTGATGATGGAAGCAGGAGGTGGCCATCGGAACTTTGTTATAAAACAACGCAAACTAATTGTTTTTGGGGTTCTTAGCGTACCAAAAATTTTATAAAACTTTATTTCAGTAGAATATTCAGAATACGATTTTTCCAATGAAACAGAACCAGAGCACACTATCAAATAAATCTAAAGATAGTTTTATACGAGAGTTTCACACTAATTTTAATGAAAATAAATCATGTACCCTTGCTTACGAGTCTTATGACAAGTGTGTTTAATTGTTTCCGTGGTTTTGTTTAAACATAATTGGATCCTAATTGTTTCCGCGGTTGTTTTCTCATTTCCTTGGTTTTACCGGTTAAAACGATAAATCGCTATAAACCTTTTTTTCAAGTTGGAATGAGTCATAGTAGCCGCAGCCAAATAACACTAGACCCTACTCCTAGTGTTCCTGCCGGTGAGTAAGGTTGCCAGAGCTCAACGAGGTTGCGGAGTGTTAGGGGCGGCAACACACATGTAGCACCTCTGGAGTTGCAGGCGTCCATAGGCGACAGTGACCGCTTACCATCAGGCGGGCTATATGCTTGTTTGCCACCAACGTAGTATAGAAAAAAATCTCATAGTATAAGCATAGAGAAACTTATCTTGTAGGAAAGATAAGTCACGGGAATATTATATCATTAATTATGTGAAACTACTGATGGTCTGACACCAGGCTGTATCTCATGAACCGTGATAGTTGGATTTCTGTTGCCGCTATAACAACATATACTAAAAAGTATGGAGCCCTCGGTGGGCGAGTCCGACTCGCACTTACCGGTTTGTAGGGTTCCCTACTCAAACGGTCAAACAGGACCCTATTACTGAGACTTCGCTGTCCGTCTGTCCGTCCGTCCGTCTGTCACCAGGCTGTATCTCATGAACCGTGATAGCTAGACAGTTGAAATGTTCACAGATCATGTATTTCTGTTGCCGCTATAACAACAGATACTAAAAACAGAATAAAATAAATATTTAAGGGGGGCTCCCATACAACAAACATATTTTTTTGCCGTTTTTATAAATAATGGTACGGAACCCTTCGTGCGCGAGTCCGACTCGCACTTTGCCGGTTTTTTGGTTACTGTATTTTCTCGCTTGAATAACAACACTACAATAGCCAAGTCGTAAAAACCAGACTATAATGACATCTTGATTTGTTTACCTGTCAGCACTGATGTTCATATGGAAATGTTTCGTAACAAAATAGTTTAATTTCCCGAACGGTTCTTTTCCATCAAAACTGATGACAAACTACTGACTACAACTACGGCTATGACTGATGAAATAATAAACATTATTTATGATGTTTCGCTCTTGACAATGTATAGTTTTGGGCATTTTTTGACATTTATTATTAAATATTCAACACTTCTTCTTTTTTTAAAATATGGCTTCCATCAAATCTATGATGATTTTGCCAATGTCAAGTTTCGTTGTAAGTTTTAAGTGTGCTCGTAGAGCATGACGTTGTTCGGTAGTTGCTTTTAGTAAAGAGATAGCTGGACTTTACTAAAAGCCACGATGGATTGCCGGATGTTGATTAAAACATGGTTAAACGCGTTTCAAGATTAGTTTTTCATTAACTGCACACTTCCACGATAGTTCACTGCATAATAAGCTATCAATACTACACTTTGAACAACATAAATGAGCAAAACACGAAAAAATATTCTCGAGACGTCTTCGCCATCTTGAATCTCACCGACAACCCTATTCAACACTTAAGTATTATTTAAGTAAACCGCCACAATGACATTGACAATAGTGACAACCTATCATTAAAATTATTGCCAGTGTAAGAAATTAGTTAACATGGCGCATGATCATATATTCCAGTAGGGCTAAGATGGTCGGCTCTTTATCATTTGTCACCATGCCTGTCACGTTCTAACAAGTATGTAAGCGCGAAAGTGACAAGTGATAAAAATGGAAACGTGCTGCCACCGCTGGTCAGACTTTAGATCTTTGTGAATCCCAGCTGTAGAAAGAGAAGGAATATTCGTGTGTATATTATGCAACCCTGTCACTCCCATTAGGTTTTAGTCATAGAGATGGCAATAGATGTACTTACTTCTAATTTCAATAATCGTGTCAGCCTTCTAGTATTACACCGATTACCTAAGTTGTTACTTTGTAAGTATTGTAAGTACCACAGGTTGTACTTGACCGTGTTTTATGTAAATCTAAAGACGTTTAGAGCCAACCTGGCTATTACTAAGAAATAACCTACTTACAAAGACACTACCTACATATAAAGACCTACCTGTGGGCCAACACACATACCCACGCGTTTCACGTTGCGGGGTCGTGCAACGTTACGGCGTTGTATGGTGGGGCCAACACACATACCCACGATACGACGTCGTCTCACGTTGCGGCGTCGTGCAACGTTACGGCGTTGTATGGCGGGGCCAACACACATACCCTCGATACGACGTCGTCTCACGTTGCGACGTCGTGCAACGTTACGGCGTTGTATGGCGGGGCCAACACACATACCCACGAAACGACGTCGTCTCACGTTGCGGCGTCGTGCAACGTTACGGCGTCGTATGGCGGAGCCAACACATATACCCACGATACGACGTCGTATATGTGTATATGTGTTGCCGTATGTACGTGACATACTTAGTAACAAATATCGTATCTAAGTATTGATTTGACAAAAGGTACCGTTCGGATTCAGACAACAGCATTACTGCTGCGCGACTTTGCTGCCGACGGCATTGCATTGCTGCGGGAAACATCAAAAAGGTCATCATAAGAGACATTTATATGAAATTAGATATTCTCTGCAGCGACTAGTAGTATACAATAAAATAATTTTTATTAATAAACACAAACGAGACAAATTACATAATATACGAAAACATGGAAATAATAAAGTACCACGAAATGGCCTCATCTGTGCATGCAGCTCATATATATGTTATACCGCGTGCGCCTGCGCGTGAGGGACAGAACCAGTACGAATGAGTTTTTCGGAACTTATGTACGATATATCGCTTTCCGGTGAAGAAAAACATCGTGAGGAAACCGAACTAATCCCAATAAGGCCTAGTGTACCCTCTGGGTTGGAAGGTCAGATGGCAGTGGCTTTTGCAAAAACTAGTGCCTACGCCAATTCTCGGAATTAGTTGCCAAGCGGACTCCAGGTTTCCATGAGCCGTGGCAAAATACCGGGACAACGCGAGGAAGAAGAAGATAAGTTAATCATATAATTTAGATTGAGGTACCAACGTTGAAAACGAGTGCCTCATATCGCCGTTAAACGTAACTTTGGCGAAACTAATATAAATTTAAAATGTACCATACTATTTAAAAAAAAGACACTAATGCAGCACTGCCGTCCTATCACTAAAACCTATCAAAGCTGCATATTACCAGTTTTAGTTTGGATGAATATTCTAAGACAGGAAAAAATTCTCTATCGACTGGTCTTGGAATCATATTTTTATCATTTGTAGTTACGGAGATACAGACTCGACCTAACACGCTAACTGCATTATAATATGATACTTCTCGATACTATAAAATCGCAAACCCACATTATTCTTCTATAAGTAATATAAAAGCGCTTAGCCAGTTGTTTATTTTAATTAATCTTTTACAACATACAAAGCTAAAACACATTTACTTGGAAAAACTTTATAAATTTCCATTAAAGCCATTTAACCCTATTATTATGTTTTATCACGTACACTTTTTTATAATAAATACTATACAAAAAAACAGTTACTACGCTTAAACATGGCTAACGTTCTTTAACTGTGTGTTTAAAAGACTTTTATTGCAATCCATATTACAAATACACCACTAAAACCTATTTAGTTGTCTTAACGGGTAATTATGTTTGAGAAAAAGAATAATAATACAACAGTTAAACATGGCCAACTAACAATGCTACGCTAAAACCCCGCTAAGTATAAAACATATTCCCTTAAATTTTATTACGTAGGACAGACAGTTTTTCGGACAGACAGTAATGCGGCGCGCGCGCAGTAAGTTGTCTGTTTTCGTTGGTGAGTAATGGATGCATGTTTATGTCAAAAATGTCCGGTATGCGAATGTAAGTGTTAAATATCTCTTTATATTAAAGATTTAGACACACTCAGATTAGATTTTAACTATCTTAGAATTTGTATTTTCCTACACATCTTTTAGACTACATAAATAAGTAATAATTTATAATTGTTATTTCTTTTATGCGTTATACGATTTTCAGAATACAGGCTTAGATTTAGCAGACCTAGAAAGAAGGGAATCTAAATAGGTACAGTTAAAAACAATGGCCAGTAGAGTATTAAAATCAACCCTGGCAGAACGCTTTGATTTATGTACCTATCACTACAACTTGAATTTCAGTGGATTTACCTTGAGACCGTAACGTGTAAGTCCAAATCAAAATGCTTTCTAAATTAGTGTTCGTGTTCATGGCGCAGATAGTCTATGTTAGATGAGTAAAAGAGCCTTGACGGTATGTTTAAAGTGATAGAAGAAGAAAATATAATTTGTTAGAGTTTATACAGTTATGAAATAAAACAGGAGACAACACGCTGCGCCGTTCTGTGCAAGAAAAATGAAGATCAAGAGGAATCCACCTTTATATGATGTTGACGCCCTACTTAATAGCTATGGAACTAGATATCTATCACAGGAGATACATTAAGAGAAGGCAATATGCCTAGTAAGATGTCGAAGTCACTCGTGTTGAAAGCATTACCGAAATCCAAGAACGATAACACCCTGATATACTCGTACCATATTTGCACGTATATATGCAGTAATTTTTACAAGAGCGGTGAAGTGCTGTGCCATGTGGGGTAATCGGGTTTGATTTATATGGATTTGTGAGCGTATGTCTATTCAAAACAGTAACCTGTTGATGTACAAAAGACACTCAAGAACTTTAGAGAGGAAAGGAAGAAATGGAAATAAATAGAGCGGTAGTCTAAGAAGAAGGAGGAATTGGACTTTTTAGCAAAGGAATAAGTAATAGCGGTATCTTATTAAAGCGACGGGAAAATATAAGAAGAAATACATATGATGATATGATCAATAAGGTCAATTAGAGTTTTGGCTCAGATTGTCGACTCCAGCGGCATTAGACGAGATGAACATAATTACGTCCTTTCTAAGGGCATTATCAGTGAATTGATCAAGGGAGGAAGAAGGATAGTCAGAAGTTGAGGTATTTGAAAAAAAGTTAGGTTGATGCATTAGAAGGAAAGTTTAGGATATCCTACTTACCGAGAAAATTTTTCAGAAGAAAAGAAGTCCAGATTAAGGGAGTCGAGACCAAAGAAGTCATTAATTCACCTTTTTGATGGTTTCAACTCCAAGTACCTTAAGAAACTACCAAACTTTAGATGGTCCCCAAATTCAACGAAATTATGAATTTGAAGCCTTTAATCATCTCCGCATATTGTACTGCAGTGATTCCGTAATGCATGACACTTAGCTATATATTTATGCGAAGGATGTTAAAGGCAGATGCTAAAGTAGGTAACACATTTCTGTAAATTCGTTTTTTATCTTATGTGTATCCAACTAGTAAGTCCTCACCGATTACAGGGACAACTGCTCCAAATTCGGCATAATTACTACAGATTTCGATGCCTCTAAACCTAGTAAGTAGCATGTTGAGTTACCTTTTACCATCGTAAAACTCAGGAAGTCACAAATCCCATATAAAAAACTAGTAGGAATCTGAGAACTAATAGATTTTAGTGTGGTTTAGCCTTACTAGGTTTTTGAACTGGCAATCAAAGCGCGGGGGGCACATTTTCAAAAGTGGTCTTTATTAGGTACTGGGCCTTACATGGATCACCTGATACCTACCTTACAATGGTTAGTAATCTACGTCTACATCTAACAAATATTTGAGTCGGACACAATTTTCGTTTTTACTCCTTCGCGTAAAATTGTACAAAGCTTAAGACTGATTTGTCAGTATTTTTTACGTTTTTAATTTTATTTTTGAATGCAAATAAATACATATACGATACAGGTGTGATTTCTTCATTTAACAATAAGTAACTCTATAAACTTAGTAGTATAATGCTGATCAACGTGATTTTATTAAAAAAAAATGCAAATATTTCCACGACATAAACCTAGTGAGCATTCGTCATTTAACGGGGTTTTAGAATAGGAACGCATACAAATTACTTCAATATGTAGGGTCATTACATAGCTAAAAAACGGTCACAATCCAATAACGTGTGTATTATAAATGTTTTCTAGGTAATATTTTAACAGATACAATACTATAAAATTGTTCAGTACCTTTGCGGTTATTAAGCTATGTTTTGTTTATTACACAATTCACAATTACGATACTATAAACACGTAAATTGACTTTGGCCGTTATTTAGATATTTTTTATATATTATTCAATTCTAAAGAACGGCTAAAGTATACTTAACGGTGTTTTAGCAGTAATATCGTACATATTTTAGTAATTATTTGCAATACTAAAACACAAAATTGTGATTTTCTAATTAATAAAATAATATTTGAGAAAATGGTTTTTAAGAACAGTAAGCATAAATTTAGTTTTAATTTTTGCATAAAAGAAATCCCGAATAAATGTACACATTTTCTAGAGATATTGGTTTGTACGTTTTTTGCCCATATCTCAAAACTATAATTTGTGGGTTAGATAGGTTTTAGGGATAGGACGGCAGAGCAGCAGTAAATCATCCGAATATCTTTAGTTACAACAGGATTTTGGAGTCCCCAAACCAATCCAGAGCGTTCCCATATACCTCTGATTTGCCAGTATCATTGAGAGGAAAATCTCTGTGGTTGGCACGTCATCTTGGCAAATGACATCTTTGACCTCACCGTCAGTTCGTCGAACTTGAGTGGGAGAAGGGGTAATCCCAAAACGAGTAGCCAATAGGGAGGCTCTACATGATTCGTGACGTTACATTGAGAATTACGTACCACTACGAACGGTCATCAAGGTTTGACCCAGCACTGACTCATTTCAAACATAGACAGAAAAAGATATACTGTCGTTGTCTAACGCTAGTATTAGCACCCAAAAGAAAGGGATGAGTATAATTATCGTGGTTTTTATTCAGTGACAAGTTGTGTTTGCTAGACGCTAGACTATACGTATGACGGCCAAAAGTGGCCAAATATATTGGAACACGTTCTTATTCAAGGAATACGTACAAATTTTATATATAATGATCTCTAGAGCATGACCGATTTCAAAATTTTTGTATGATATTTTAATCTCTAAATGCGGTCAAGAAAACCTTACCTTTAAAATTTGACGGGTTTTACCAGGCCACGATTTGAATTTGGTTACTTTGGTCATCACAATTTATACGATGCTGTCTGCACGTAGTAGGTACCTACTCACCACCGAGCTACGGCCGATTTTCGATTCAAACGTAGTCCCCATTTTCCTCTCTGTATATTGACATTTTGGTACATATTTTTACATAATTTCATGAATATCAACCATAGCTATGCCCCTACTTTTGACTTTTGTAGGTGTTTGTATTATTCTAAAAAGTAGGAGCCAAAAACAGCTTTCATACAAAAAATTAAAATGCTTGTAACACCTAAAATAATTAAAATTAAAAAAAAAACAATCGTAGGGGACCCCTCCATAGCAGTGGTTGATTTACGACGAACTGTGTCAAAATATTTTCAATAATGTTGTCGAATGGTAAAGCCCGTTTAATAAATTTAGTTTTTTAGTTAGTTTTAGTTAGTTTAAGAAGATATGTGTCTCTTGTTACACGAAATAAAAGATTTTTATTTTTATTTTTATTTTTTTATATCCAGAGAGGAAAATGGGGACGACGTTTGTATGAAGAGGAAATTTCGCGCGGGTCCTCCACTTTCCTCTAAAAGCTACTTCATAAAAGTTTATTCTCAAATAATTGGGTTATAAAATTTCCTTCGTATTAGCAATTATTGATCACATGAACTATTTATAGGCGATAAAACCGGTTGTGACATTATTAACAACGAAAACAAGCCGGCATAATAATCAGCATGCATTTGCATAATAGGTAAGCCAATTAAGAACGAACTTAATCATCAAGTAATCCTAATAAATTAATGATTGAAATGTATTCAGAGCACCTTTTGTACCTATTAAACACTCACAGGTTTAATAACTTGGTTTTGTACCTATTAAAGGTAAAAAACCAACGTATCATCATCATCTTCCTCGCGTTTTTTTGCGTCCCGGGATTTTTGCCACGGCTCATGGGAGCCTAGGGTCCGCTTGGCAACTAATCCCCAGAATTGGCGTAGGCACTAGTTTCTTCGAAAGCGACTGTCATCTGACCTTCCAACCCACGGGATAAACTAGGCCTTATTGGGATTAGTCCGGTTTCCTTACGATGTTTTCCTTTACCGGAAAGCGACTGGTAAATATCAAATGATAATTCATACATGAGTTCCGAAAAACGAGTTGGTACGAGCCGGGGTTTGAACCCGCGACCTCTGGATGCTAGTCGGACGCTCTTACTGCTAGGCCACCAGCGTGCAGCGCTTGTGCAATTTAAGGTAGTCGGCGTAACATTTTTTTTACTTATGAATGTTATGACACTTATCACTTCTGAAATATCAAGCTAAGACGTACCGTTTAAATAACCTAACTCTTTTAAGGGGTAAGAATAGCTTTGCCATCCTAACGAAATACTGGTACTTTTAAATTGGTACTATGAAATTCCATTTCGGGAGAAAACGGTATCCACCAACTAAATCTTAACAAATCACTTTGATTTTGATGTCGATCGCTTCAGCATTATATATCCTAGGTTTTTATAGATTTAAATTTTTGAAAAAGAAATGTTTTGTAACTTTAAAGAAAAAGGAAAACCTATACACCTAGTTATTCATTGTGTCAATAACATAGATTACTAAGAAAAACATGGAGAATGGAAAATATTTAGAAGTGGATTTTTTTTTCTCTTTTCGTATGGACGAGTACAGTCACGTCTGAAAACATTGACACGATCGAAGTGCCAAAAATATGTATACACGACTTTATGGCCCATATATTAAGGTAGTGTATAAGTACATATTTTTGGCACTTTATCCATATCGATATTTTCAGACGTGACCGTACGTGCTATACTTCTCTCTTAGACCAAGTCTTATGTTACTCCGACTTTCTTGTACTTACGGATTTTTCATATCGTATGAATACCTATAGGGATTCTCCATTGTACGTGGATTGACACGCACTTGCCCGGTATTTAGGGTTCCGTAGCCAAATGGCAGAAAACGGAACCCTTATAGATTCGTCATGTCCGTCTGTCAGTCCGATTATTTGTGATTTCGAAGTTATTGATTTGAGTCAATCTGTCCTCGCTAGAATACGGGCGGCCATTTTCTTTTTGTTTCAATAAGGGCTGTATTTGTAGTGGTTTGCGGTGTCTGTAAAGTGGTTTTGGGCTGTAGTGGTTTTATACTGTTATAGCATATTTTCGTGTTTTATTTCTACAGTGGTATAAACAAGGTAAAAAATATACAAACGATAAATTATTATAATCACAGTTTTTTTAATGTCTAGGACGCAGTATGTTTTGCTTGTTTAACAAAGTATACCTATACACAGTGGTAATAGGTACAGGTAGTCGATTTTGTTCAAAAAAATGGTACAATTTTTTTAAGGGTATATTCGGCTGTAAGTCATACTTTTTGATAATCAAGTTAGTTCAGCATATGACCTAAGGGCCTACCGTGAAACACGTTCGACGTGTTGCCTTTGCCTCCCAGTCACACTTATACGTAGGTATGTACGAATTTACAAGTGCGACAGACACACAGAGAACACGTCGAACGTGGTTCGCGGTAGGCCCTCTGTTACTTGATTATTTTTTAATTTGATGAGAGCGAAAATTAATGATAGGTATTTTAGATATAATTTAATTTCGCTGAACGTAGGTACATCTAGGGGTTAAATCGTTGAGCCTTCGTTAGGACCATACATAAGTACAGAACGGGACACCGTGTATAAGCAATGTTTTCATTTCATACTCAGAAACGATTAACCAATATCCTATTATCCTAATTTACCCTAATTTCTTTGTGATCATCAATAATTAAAAGAAATAATTTTATAAGAATTACCTACAATAATATTTTTGTCTTTTTGGACCTTTAAAAGTATTATACCTTTAAAAATGAAACTGTTTTTTTTTTCATGTTCATTTAAGTTTGATTTCGGCAATACAAGTAATATTATATTTTAAATATTTTTAGATATTTTAACTGAAGTTATAAATATTTACACTACTAAGTGGTACTTTGCAAGTACCCCCAGCATATTATACCTGATTATTGTTTAAGAGGAGTAAAAACGGTTAATAAAATAAATCTTATGATACTGTTACATTGTTATACAAAGCGGCTTTAATTAACGCAAAACGGCCTTTACAATTACTTAAAAAAGGTGCAAAAGTACAGTAGAAATTAAAGGTCCCATAAAGTTGAAAACATTGTTTTTAGCAATACCCAACACAACGGTTTCCCAACTAAACAAAAATAACAAAACGCAACTGGCACAAATTATGCAATAAGCACATTACCTTTGTTGTTTAAGCCCTTTCGTGTATCCACATCACTTTCGAACGTTCAAAATTGCGCACTGCACTCACAACGTGTTCACTCAATAGCAGCCGTCACAACACTGCAAGATGTTTGCGAAACCTGCGCGGACGCAACGCAAGTCCTTGCCCAAACTGCCTGACCTCCGTCATCTATCAACCTTCCCCCTAAAACAACCGAAATCACCCACTCAAAAGAGAGAGGGAAGGCTCATCGAAGTTGGTTGTACTTAAATGATGATTGAACACTATCTGGCCATATGCAGGCTTCGATTGATGCGTGGTTCACTGACTTTCCCGAGTGGTGGGGAGTGGTCTTATTTACCAGGAAAAGGGAAAATAATGTATGTAGGTAACGACCTTGATATGTGGGTGGCACTTGGTAAGCGAAACATATCGTGGCATTCACGGCCGTCGAAGAACCTTTTACTTAAATGGGAATAAACTCAGTATTTACGAGGAAGTACTCAACCTAGCCAGCGTTTTTAAAAAGTCGCTTTTGTCTAATATTTTCAATGGACGTTGCAAATTTTTAAGTTGGTCACGCTTTATAATTTTGTCACTGTACACTGGCGGCTTGTCTAATGACAATTTTACATGCTTAGCGAAACCAAATGTAACAAACAGACATCGCATTTTTTAATTTTATTTTCTTGAATCTAATACCCCGTTTAGACTTGGCCGTTTGAAGTAGGACAGTGAGCACGGCAATGTTGCCCTAAATCATGCCGTGGCATATCATGTAACACTCACTCTGCTCTAAATCATGACTTAGGCAGTGGGGCGACACTCCTCATTTCGGCTTTTCCCGGCTCCGTTCGGCTCAGCATTGCTCCGAGCAATTATGAGAGTTCGCACAACTTGACATCCCTATACGTGCATGATCACAGGATAAGATAATGACTTGAATTTTGACAACCCTAAATGGCCGAAAGGTCGTCCCTGAATCGCTGTCAAACTTCGGTTTTGTAGGAAGTGTCATTTCTGTACGGTATAGTACCTACTATTATTTATTCTATGATTTAGGGCAGTGAGTGTTGTTGACACTGTGCTCAATGCTCATGCTAGGTACCGCTGCTGCCGGTATATTGCCGGCATACAAGACCCTAGCGCGCACGTGGTGCGACACTTTAAATTTGAGGTAAGGTTTTAATAATAAATGTAATGTTAATTAATATATGACACATTATTACATATTTTCAATAACAATTAATATACATAATGGATGTATACAGAGAATTACTATAACGTCTATAACTAGCTTAAATCTAAAATAGGCCCTTGAGGCTTTGTACCAAGCATGCTGGCGCCTTTCCTCGTTGTATCGCAATATGTAAATCTGTGACCCAAAGGGACACAAATGAATTTTAAATCAATTTGTCATACAGTTTTTTAAGTTTTAAAAGGAAAAACGGGAAACTAAATTAAGGCTATGTTGCCTCGTGTAATGAGGGAATTTTAACCTTCTTTTAATAGTACCTTCTGCACTTGGGTAGATGATTTCATACGAAGACGACAATAAAAGCGTCAAAGGCATGTCCTGGAATTCGAGACCAAATGAGGTGTCTATCCCAGAAACGCCTAAAAAATATATTGTATAAAAAGACCATCGATAACTACCTAGGAATATAGCAGTGATTGTAAAAAGTTCGCCGGAATATGTGTCATTATATTGCCAGAGTATTTGTCAAAAAAATCTTTGCACATATTGAGTCCTTGAAAACGATGACTCGCCGATTTACACAGCTAACGTAGCGATGGCAAAAGTTTAAGTTTTGCTTCGAATTAATACTTCATTTGCCACATTGCAGGATTTGGACCCCTGCGACTTATGCATGTGTCCAAATTTCATAAAGTGGCTAACACGACAAAAGAAACCCCGGTCTCGGCTCTCGGTCAAAATGGGCCGAGGTTCTTGCCGAGACCAATATAATGGTCCAAAGTGTCCAAATGCAAAGACTGAAGGCCGAGCTCCGCGTAGGGCTGAAGGCCCGAAGCGTTCGGCATGTGCTTCCTGCAACTTCCACAAGTATCTTAATTAAGGCCCTCAACACACGGTGCGTGAGCGTAAGAGACGCGTAAGAGTCGTGGCAGCGTATTGTAAAAACGTTACGAGTTACAAGTACGAGACGCGTATAGTTCTGGGCACCAAGCGTCGCGTAAGCGTAATCGTGTTATAAGTGAAATCCTATTAGTTGAAATCATGGCGTCACTGGTGTCATATGTCTTCGGCGGATGTATCGACGATGCCAGAAGTTTTGTTTTTTACGCTTGTATTACGCTACGCCTGTCGTACTGACGACAGAAATCTCATACGCTACGCTACGACGACGCTTCGTGTGTGGACTTATTTGAATTTGTACGAGCTCGTAGCGCTCTCGTTCTACGTGCGTATTATGATACGCTTACGCGTCTCTTACGTGCCGTCTGCTGAGGGCCTTAGATAGCCGAAAGCCCAGCAACGCGTAGGGTCGAAGGCACGTAACGTCGGAGAAGGCGCGTCTTTAATTAGTGTTAAAGCTCGAGTCAAACTTAAGAAAAAAAATACAGCTTGTTAATAATCGTACGTATTTAATTTTTTCAAGAAAGACCTATGAAACTATTTTTTTTTTCTAAATCTGTCCATGACTGATTAGTAATCAAGTCGATGCGTCGTTTTATGCGGAAAATTATCGCCATCTGTCATCGGTATATTCAATTCCGAGTAAGTAATAACTTTTTTGGAACGAATTTCCTTATCGCAGGTGAAAAACTAAACGTAAAATGGCGGTAATGCAAACGTTTTCGCGCATCTCATGCATCCGTTTTTTTTTTTTAATTCAGAGTCTAGTTAGAGTTGGGGCCGACTGCCATATCGTTCGATATCAGGTAACATGCGACATTTGTCAGAATTGTTTGCAACTGACACTTCATTTCGAATAAAACGTCACATCCCGACAGATTTTTTTCTTATTTTTTTTTATGCAATAATGGTTACACTGCATTTACAGCATAAATAAACCAATACGCCGTAAAACTTAAGCTAACAAAATATTTCATTTAAATAAAAACATAATCACTGTGGAATTCCTATCATCCATCGTCTCAAAATACTTCAGACACTGATGGTACACGGTCGTCCATCTCCATGCAAGCAAATCACAATCAGGTACTGACGTCAGGAGCGCATTGAGTAGTGTCAATGCTCGAGGGAGCGGCGAATTTCTGCGCGACAAAGTGCGCGCCGCGCTGGCACCGCCAAGAGTTGGCGCACCCGTGGTCTTAGATTAATCCTGGGAACATCCGGCACGTGCAGTCTGAGCACGCGACTCACGACATCTGGGCAGTCTGATTCACCAAGCAGCATGCGATAAACGGTAACTAGTAATTTGCAGTTACGCCTTACTTCTAGAGTTGTAAACGAGTGCTCCAAGCAAAAACTTATTCGGATATAAAAATTGGTAAAACCCCTACATTTTCTTATATAGAAATCTAAGGAAATCCTTTTGAATCTTCTCTAGAAGTATCCACATAATTGACAAGGACTCCAACTTGCTTCTCACCAATGCGTCAAAGACAAGTTTTATGGCTTCAACATCTCGGAAGTGCAAGACGTTACGGATCATGAAGCTTAATACAGAAATCTAAGAAAATCCTTCTGAATCTTCTCTAGAAGTGAGGCGTAAGTCAACTCATATGGGATGCACACAATTGGTGAGGCCTCCAATTTGGTTCTCGCCAATGCGTTAAAGACAAGCTTAATGGCCTCAACATCTCGGAAGCGCTAGACGTTGTAGATCACGAAGCCTAGTCATTTGAAACAGCTATCGGCTAGCGTTCGTATATGATCGTGGAATGTAAGACGTGAGACAAAGACCAACCCAATATCTTTCACAGAGGAGACTCTGTCTATCCTGTCAAGTCCGAGCGTATACTGCGCAAGTAGAGGCGCTACAGCGTGACTGAAGGCCAAAAGAGGCCAAAGCAAATCTCTTTGATTATCAGATATGTTCTAAATTTGATTGTCATTAAGGTATCGGTTATCGATAACGTAAAGTTAAAATTACGATGCACCTACAGATATAGGTTTGTTAATATAGGATAGGCCGTTAGATTATCGTTTCTGAATATACAGGTTACTTTTGTTATCACTGAACAAACTCTAAGGGGTGAATATGTAGGTCATACTGAAAAAATGTTACCTATGGGGCCAACCCGGAAATCGTGAAATAAAAATCAGCTATTCTATAGAAAACATATATATACATTAACTCTGATTCACCGAAATGTATGATACGACAGAAAAAGCATATGATACTTATGGATGTAGTTAAACATTATACATAATATCTGTCAACGCTAACCAACTTAGTAGTTTATGTGACTGCTATATAATAAAAGGTATTAAAATACACGAGTGAGGGTTTAAGAAACGAACGAAGTGAGTTCCTCAAAAGGATCACACGAGTGTTTAAATTCCTAATTTTATCTACGCATATAACTTTTTATGATATATTCACTAACCCAAATTACAGCCAACGTTGGGGCATAGTTGATCTCTTGGTGGAACTCACGGATATGTGGTGGCGTCACCGAAATATTTTTATAGCTTTTAACACGAAACTTTTTTTTTAGTTCATTCAGAAACCAAACAGTCATATAAACACATTAAAAACGCAATACAAATAAATGTACTGCAACAAAAGAACAAGGCAACAAAAAGACCTGGAGGTTCATACGTATAAGTTATGTTAACTGAAATAAGTACTTATAGGTACAAGTATTATCTAATGTATAAATCAAATGTATCAGATGGAAAATGAACTGCATACAACATAAATATATAAGTACCTGGGTACTAAAACAACTTATGTTTAACTATATTTTTTAGACTAGCCAATGAACTTCGAAAGCAATCTACATCGTATAAATGTTTATTATAGTAACTCGGAACTCGTCTGAAAAAAGTGTGTCTGGAATAGTCCTTCACAGAAAAACTGATATGAAACAGCGATCGAGGGCGTAAGGGGAGAAACTTATACTATAGTTACTTTAAAAACAACAAAACAAATTCATTTTATACTTAAAACGAATTAAAAGATAAACTGTACGTCAAATGGCGGTAAATGAAAACTTATTTCAGGCATGTCACTTTTTTTTTTAAATTCAGAGACAACCTAGAGTCGGGGTCCTATTTCCGTATCACTCGATACAAACCAACATGCGAGATATTGTCAAAGTTGTATGCAATTTACAATTTACATCTCATTTCGAACAAAAAGGTATCTCGACTGATATTAGAATAGAGGTCAAATCGAATTGCTTTTTTTTCAGAGATGTTCCAAATTTGAATGTCATAACCAAATCGATTTTGACGTAGATATGAAGCAATTACAACATCAACACAGATAAGAAATTTGTTATAACAAAACAGTTTATCGTAATGTTGGCCATTATTTACGGATTTTGAAGGCATCATAGATGGTTTATGATATGTGTGTAGATAAACAACTTAACTAACCCGATAAGATATGACGGTGATATTACCTTTTACTTATTCTATAGGTTATAAATTATAAAGATCTTCCATTTTCGTTACGTAAGATAAGGACAAGATAATTATATTGTACTCATATGAAGTATTCATTAGTCTACTTTTATTTTCCATACTAATTTAGGACAATGTTTTGGAACAATACCCAAAAAATATTTATAAAAAACACGGAAACTAATCGTTGTTTAATCATGAGGGAAACCTCATTACGCGGCATCTGACTTAGACATAGAGGTGCTATTAACGTATATATGCTGACTTGCTCGCACGCTACCGTGTACACGAGGGTAGGACAGAGTACAATGAGTTATCGAGCGTTTCGCCCTTTAATTGCCAATTACGCAGTTTTGTGCAGAATAGTGCCTAACCCACTTAACCCTCAGTAGGACGGAAAATAATCTAACACTTTACCACTTTTTATAGAATCATTCTTAATTTTTACAAAATAATTATATACTTCTTTGAATTTATAAGATTATCTTTCGTAGGTTAAATGCAGCGAGTGCATAATGGATTTATGATAAAAATTGCACGTATCCAAAAAGAAACATAAAAAAAGTCTAAGTTAGTTTCTGTTTAACACGATCCCATAATGCTATTTTTTGTTAGAAATACTATAATCTAATTGTTAACACCGGTAAAATTTGATTTATCTGTGATTTAATATATGATTGATAATAGTATCTTGAATATCTTAAAATAGATACTATGATAAATATAGTATCAACATTAATATCACGTTTTAGTTTATCTTAGCGTACGCACGCTTAAACGTGAGAAATGTACACACCGGCAGTATGAGGGTTCTGGGATTACATTTATATGCACACAGTTTGATTGCCAAATTTGTCCTTTCTTAAAATAATTATAGTCAAAACAGATGCCTTTTGTAGTCAACAAATCTGATAATTAGATTGCAGTGATACGAGTAATAAAAAAGTAGATAATTCGTCGGATAACTAGAATAGGGATCCACAATCCATCACAATCTGAGGGTCTACCGCGAAACAAGAAAATCAAAATGTCGTTATCTAACCTCTCTATCACTCTTGCAAATTCAAGTGATAACGAGACAGATAACTAAATTAAGATTTTCGCGTTTCCCGGTAGGCCCTTTGTAAACAAACCGCCTTGATGCATCAATTGTTATATTTAATTATCTGTGAAAACTTGTCAAAAACAGTTTTTGACAAGTTTTCACAGATAAGGCACAGTATGTATAAGTTAGTCTATGGTTTACGTTGAGTCCCGCCGAGGTTTGCCCACCTTAGTAGCCGTGGCTTGGTCTCCCACGGTGAAGCGAAGAGGCAACCAGGGCCGGCCTGAGGTGCTGGCTGGCCCGAGGAGGACGCTCCAAGTGGGCTTGATAAGCGGTGGACCGTCGAGGAAGAGGAGTGTCGGTATTGCGGTTAGCCGTTCTCCCTATCCTCGACGGCCGAGGTGGGATCGCAGGGGAAGAGGCGTGATGGTATCACGATGCGCCACTCTCCCTATCCCTTGCGACCTTGGCGGGGCCGTTCCGCTGTAGCGGCGTTGGTGGGGCTGCAGAGGAAGAGGAGTGTCGATGTTACGGTGTGCCGTTCTCCCTGTCCTCTGCAGCTGAGTTGTGGTTTGCGGCAGAACCATGGACCTCATCTGCCGCCGGGCGCTGGGGAGATTTCTGGCGCCCGTGGCCTCCTTGTGGCGGGCTCGGGGGGGTCCGCTACACTGCAGGACGGAGGCCGAGGAGGAAGGCGCGTCGGACCATCTGGCGCGCCTCGCGTGAAGGGCCTTCGGGCATCCGCGAAGGAGCCGCTCGCGGGCGGCTGCCGCCGGTGGGGTCGCGGATGAGTACGCAAGTGTTCCCGTAACCCCACCAATAAGGCGGCGAGGTGGCATATGGGGGGTTTTTAGTGGGTTTACCGTGGGCCTCTTTAGCCTAGACGGGAGTCCCACATAACTACTCGGGTCACCCCCCGCACCCGGGTGGTATGCGGAATGCATTTTCCCCCCTGGAAAAAAAAATGGTTTACGTTGAGTGCTAGTGCTGCACTCTGATTGCAGAACATTGCAGTAATACTCCCTATTATATTTGACGATCGGTCTGGCTTAGACGGTAGTGAGCCTGCCTATGAAGCTGACGGTCCTGAGTTCGAATCCCGGTAGGTAAGAGAATTTATTTGTGTGATGAACACAGATATTTGTTCCTGATTTCTGAGTCATGGATATTTTCTACGTATATACTTATGTATTCGTCTATATAAGTATGAGTTTATCGTCGCCTCGAACCCATACTACAATTTTTGTTAGTTTCGCGCTAAGTCTATCTGTGTATAATATTTACAATACAATACAAATATTCTTTATTGCACACCTCAATACAGAAACAATACAAATAATACAGCACAATAAGAAGAGGTAAACAACAGGCGGTCTTATCGCTAAAAAGCGAATTACTTATTACTTTATTATTTATTTATTTATTTGCATGCCTTTTCGGGTCATTACTTGATTAAGTAATTGCATTTCTGGCATGTTTCTACACTTTTACTTACAGACCAATTCGAACGTGCAATGATTTATAAATCTTTGCTGATATGGAACCGATATTGGAATCATATCAGTTGGCTGTCATTCGCGCGTTCATTTCGCTGAGACTATAGAAAGAGGAGTCCGACAAGGCGATCCAATTTCTCCTAAGTTGTTCTCGGCGGCCTTAGAGATGATATTCAGCAATCTGGAATGGAATAAAAACGGACTCAACATAAACGGCGAAAATCTGAATCATTTGCGTTTTGCAGACGATTTGATTGTATTATCAGAGGTCTAGAAAATTTAGAACAAATACTACAACAACTATCATACCAAAATATAATAGCAAGCCTTTCAATTAACACAAAAAATATCAAATATATAAGGAGAAACTACGTGGACGAGTATGAATACTTTTGTCAGCTAATATGTAGCGACCAGTTATACTCTCTAAAGATATAAAGAGGTGATAGAAAAAATCCCAACAAGATTTTGGTTACTTAGTGAAGTAATTACAAACCTGGACATGCCAATAAATTAAAAAAGGAAAGTCTTTAACACATGCATCCTGCCGTGTTTAAAATACGGATGCCAAATGTGGGCACTAACTAAAAATTAACCAATAAATTAAAGTATGTCAAAATGGAATAGAGAGAAATGGAAGTAAAAAGAATAGATACAATAAAATTAAACAAAATTAAATATATAGCTAAATTGAAAGATGCGAACAAAGTATGTAAAACACTAAAATGGAAGTGGAACTAATCAATGGACTAGAATGATTACAGAATGGTACCGAATAGGTTGTAAAAGAAAACAGGGTGGTCAATGGAAACGCTAGGAAGATGACCTTAGAAAAGTGGCCGGCACAGAATGGATGAGATTCGCAAGAGAAAGAGAGAAATGGAAATCTTTAGAGCAGGCATTTGTAGAAAGACAAACTGTTGTTAAAAAACCCAATTGTCGGAAAAGAAAACCTTAATATTGTTTATCATCATCATCATCATATCAGCCCTTTATCGCCCACTGCTGAGAATAAGCCTCTCTTCTAGTACGCCACTTATAATATATATAATATTGTTATCACCGTAGAACATTGGGCAATTTTTTTTTTTTCGCTCAGACTTGTCCGCACAATGCCGAGCGTAATATGCCTCGCAATAAAAATCGAGTAACAAATTAAGTAGCATATGTTACTCCGTAATTATTTCATTGGGTCAACTTTATAATATATTTTTTTGTACTACAATAGCACATAATTAAGATAAGTTAATAAATTCTTTGTTTCATTAGCTTTATAAAATAGAAAAATCGTGTCAAATGCTTTAGTATAAGCAAAATTATCGATTTTTGAATATAACATGACACTGTGCCGTCGTATCTACAAAAAATCCGAGGGATTCAGGGCATTTGTTAAAATTAAAATCATGCGAATGGGTAGGGGAGCCCAAGAGGTGATTTGTTGGAGTTACTCGAGCGTGTAAGATTAAGATATAGAAGATACCTTGCTGATGTTGAGTATTTCTACCAAGTTTGGGCATGCCATGCCACCATTTTTGCAGCAGCAGCATTCACGACTGCGGCGAAGCAAAAAACCGGTTATATGGGTGACGGACCACGCATAATAAATGGTTTCACATAATTCATATCATAATCAAATTGCAAAATAGATTTAAGTTATTACTTTGTTGGTAAACTTAAGTTTTAGTTGTTACTCGATATGACGCTGATCTGTTAGTGTCAAAAGTGACATTTCTTTAACCAAAAACTTCACTTTTGACAGTGACAGATCACTATCGTATCGGAAACAGATTGAATAACTAAAACTGTAATTGGTCTATTATCGGCCAGATTATTGTTTTACACATAGAGGCCAATTCAAACTTACAGTTTGATATCAAAATTATATTTGAAATGATATCTATATAAAAAAAAGATATTGATATCTATGCGGCTGTGGTGCATTAAAGACTTGAGTTAGCAAAATTTCACTTACCCCCCTCGTTGCACAATATAATATTACACCCTTCAGACTCTAATTTTTTTCTATGTATACCTATTTGATATTTCTCATCATTCAACCGTGCGGCTCGCTCACGGCAATACATGTACGGACACGTACAAACAAAATTCATGTGAGAATGACAACTTAATGAAATCAGTTAGATATCATCTTGTCAAAGTTTATGTTCGACTTGGCCTCAGGGACTGACTCATATACGGGTTATGTCACCTCTTGCTCGCGAGGCGTGAAGTGTGATTCATTGTTGTGACAGCCATGACCCGAATCACTCGCAGCTCGCAGTGCACAAAGTTAGTCGACCCTTGTAAAATTGGATACTTAACACTAAATTTCCCAGTTTACTCTTATTACTCAAGCGTGTAAGATTATATGAAGCCTTATAATTCCTTGCTCCCTGTTGAGCTGAGCCTAATATACGACTCAAAGTACAGGTCATATGAGTTGGCCTCCTTAAGTACACCTCTTTTATTTTTATGTTTACGAGAGACTAGTGGCCATGGCAGATGTTGTAGATATAACTGACACAAGTCGAAACAGACCCGTGGAATTCTATATTTCCTCAATCCCAATTCAAAAGTAAAATTGTGATATCAAAATTATCATTTTATTCTCATTCGCCCGCGCACCTCGCTCGCTTTACGAGTCCCAGCGGTTCTCCATGCCAAAAGTAGTTACGTACGCTCTTATTTTAATTGACTAGCTAGATCGCTCTGAAATTTTGTACTCACAGTGGGATAAGATATATCTATCTAGTCCTGCAAGGCTAAGATGGTCCACTCTTTATCATTTGTCACCATACCTATCCCGTTCTAACAAGTATGTAAGTGCGAAAGTGACGGGCATAGTGACAAGTGATAAAAATGGAACCATGATGCCGCCGCTGTAGGGCTAAGATGGTCGGCTCTTTATCATTTGTCACCATGTCTGTCACGTTCTAACAAGTATGTAAGTGTGAAAGTGACAGGCATAGTGGCAGGTGATAAAAATGAAACCATACTGCTACCGCTGGAATTAGTTTATGTATCTTCAGGTACCGTAGTTAAAAAATTAAGCGAAAAATTAGTTCAAATTTGGCACATAGATCACTATTCCATAATATAATAAAGGGAGCCTTGTGAAGATAAAAACTATTCCACTTATTTTCTACATATAAAGTTCACAAAGTTGGACTACTCTATTCGATAATTATGTATTTTTGTCAATTTATAGTTTTTATAAATTCTTCTAAACACAGGAAACCATACATTTATTCACTTATAAGTTTTGATCGCGAGGTCTACAGCTACTAGTATATTTTGAACTCAGTCAGTACCGAGACTTTGCGGAAAGCTATTTTCAGGCGTTAGAGAATTTCACCGAAAACTCCTTTGTGGGATATTCGCAATAGGCAATCTAATATTAAAAAGTTTTAAAACTCATCATGACAATTCTAACAATCCCAAACACAACTAACTAGTTTACGTTGCTTTAAAATTTTAGCTCAATTGGAAATCAGGAAGTGGGTCAATTTAGCTTCTAAAATTTGGCCCATAATAACAAAATAACTAACAGGGCAGGTTAAATAAAAGCTTGTAAAATACACACGCTGAATTTGGCTACGAATTCAGTCGAATGACAATTCACTCTTAGTGTAAGGCCTGAGTGGACACTGGAGTTGGGAGTGCTGCGGGGCGAGGCGTGCTGCGTGCATGTTAAACAAATGCTAACTTAGGTATAGGAACGGCCTTATTAGTGCACGCAGCTCAAATCACTTGTGAGTCCGACGCCACGCTGCACGCCTCGGCGAACGCTCCACTTCGAGCGTCCACTCAGACCTTACTCTTATTTAGCCGATACTGAAATAATAATTCCTACAGAGTAGGAGAATTTGAGGGTTGGATTCCAAATACCTACTAATTAGGTACACAATAAAACCTAATGCTTTATTTATTATTATTAAACCTTTGCCTTAGGTATTTATTATTATTATTTATTAAAGACAACAAATGGTCCAATCAGTGTTAGTTGATCCTAGCCTATGTTAGTACTTAATAGATTAACATAGATTTCTGACCTTAGTTTCCACAAAAAAGGACAATCAACCATATTAGCTATCATATTTAAGAAACTAAATATTACAGCTCCCACGTACCGTTCCACCCACGTTTTCTTGCGGCAGATAGCGTGGAAGCTATCTGTCCGCGTCTCCACAAACATAGTCGACGCGCTGCAGTATCGTGGAAGCCGGAGCGGAGTAGCACCCTATGCGTTGATACTGTATAGGTACGCAGAGCGTTGTAAGCCCCCTGCATGTAATTGACCCACAGACTTAGCGAGTACAGTGATGTGCAGTATGCCTTAAATTAGGTTATTTTGACAGAATTTGTACGCCTTTGATAGGTAGCTTAATGTCAATGTTTCACGCAGGATGCATAATGTTCTATTTTAGCTCGTTTAAAGGTTACTTTCATTACTCGAAACTAGCACAATTCCAATCTACCAAGCGATGTGAAATGATACTTTAATATCTAATATCAGAAGACAAAATAAAGAATGTTCTTCAAAAATTATTTATTATCATATTTAACAATCAATCACATAGTTTCTGAGAAACAGGTCATTACAATAAACTTTGTAACAGAAACATTCAAACGCGTATCTAGAAGCATTATTAACATTTTCAAACCTGTTTACTGTAATACATAAAATACTAAGTTAAACCAAATTCATATATATGTACTTATATCATTTTTAAAACACAGCGTAATAGCCTTTGACAGGAGCAGATTGTTCATCTAAATATATAATATAATACAAAACATTCGCGTTATACGAACAAACAACGCACAGCCGAAGGCGGTCTTCACATTGGATGCGATTCGCACGTCACTCGGATGTGAAAGCGCTGTCACACTCAGCGATAACCGCGTAAACCATTGAAGGTACCTAGTACCTTGTAAAGCACATATAGACTGCCCGACTCGAACTTTGGTTTGGTATGGTTCCTTCAAACAAAAACGTCACTTATGACACTGACATATCCACGAGCCAAATAGTATCTCAAGCAAAGTTTTGACTTACCTTATAGTTAGAATCGGGCCGATGTTCTTCAAGTATGTTTGGAAGTTCTACCCCTAAGGAGATGAACTTGTAAGTTTTAACGACTCAGAGTCGAGAGTGGCAAGTCTAACTTTAATAAGTATGTAATAAAATGACTTACTTACATACAATTTGCGCACGAATTCTAATTTTAATAAAACATCTTTTAGAGACTCAGACATATGAATATACCATAAACGAATCAATTAAGTTTTTTTAAATCGAAAGTTGCGTCACATGTTTCACTCAAAAAATATAAATAAATGAATATAGGACATTATTAAACAGTACCCCTAGTGTAAGTTTTATCGACATCATAACGTAACGAACGCGTTTGCGTTAAGTGTCATTTTGTATAGGATTTTGAGTTTCCAAAACGTCCCGCTCTTTCTAAATCACATACAAAATGAGACTAAACGCAAACGCGTACGTCACGTTTCGAAATCGAATTTATTTACACTAGGGGTACGGATTGACCAAGTCCCACGGTTTCGACTTAAAAGTGTGATTGACACGTTTTAATATATTTAATGTGTGTCGAACTTTTTTTTATTATGAGAGCTCTGCTTTCAGTGATTTTAAATAATTAATAAATATTTTAATGGTACAAAATAATGTACAATAAATAATTTGTCCTTAAATAACTATCACAATTATTAAAGCTGAAGCTGTGCTTACGTACAACTCGTAAAACAATGGTTTGTTTACTTCAATATTTAACGTTATCTTTTTCTTAATATTTATATATTAAGAAAACGATATGTTATAATATATAAGTTTGTATTTATATGTATTTATATCCAGTTGACACAGAATAATATAGTGTACGTATTAAGGCCATGTCATGGCCTACATTTTCATTTTGAAAAAAAAACGTAAGGGCCCGATCCATGATACCTGTATTTTTTCGTATATATTTTACTTATTCATCACTTGTGTATGTTGTTTATAAGAATATATATTTTTTAATTCTATCAATAAACTTTTCATCATACCTGTGAATGGAGTTATAGCCCATTTTATTCCTTAGTGAGTTAGGTTTATGTCACTTAGGCATACGAACCAAGAAAGTTATAGGTGAAATAAGTAGGTATTTATTTACAACCAGGCAATCAATGAGCCTTACTTTAAAATTACTTTTTTTTTGGTTATTATGAAACAAATATAGCTGTTTCAAATATGTTGTAAAGTGTTGTAGATGTGCCGAATGAGCATCTGCTTTTAATGATTTGATGTCAAACAATAAACAAAATGGCGGACTACCGTCGAAATTTAGGCATATCAAATAAAATTATAAACTTGAGGCATAAGAACATAAGGCTTGAGGCATAAGGGTCTCATGTAACGTATATATTTTTGTATACCTAATGTGACAACATGAATAAATGAAAAGAACCCTCTGCCGACCAGGCATAGGGTTTCTATTGACTGTCGGTAAACATTTTAGACAAAAGTTCTTCCATTATTGCACAATGTACTATTTTTATTTTTATGAAACTGGCCCCTAGACTAAGATCGTGTACAGTCGACGTCAAAGATTACGTTTACAATTTTGCACTTTAATACTGCTTTATAATAAAGCGAAAATGTAAACATATATTTAACGTGGACTGTATACACATAAACTACTCTTATAGGTAATAAATAGTTTTTATCATAATATATTATTATTAAGTAAATTGGACAGACGTTTCATCCAAGGAATTTCACTAACATGTCATACCTACATAGTTGGTGTTCACAATGAATAAAATTATTATTATTTATACTATATAGCTTCCAGTTAAACATATGTTCCTCATACATATTATTATTTCTGTGCTCAGATCGCAAGTAGCTCAAAAATATTTACATTTTAAAAATTTGTGCTTCATTATTATTTGTACAGCTTATTATTTTAATATTAAGATTTAAAAGGAGATTGCCGTGTCACGCATGGAGGCCCGTATTGATAAAGTAAGTCCTGTAGGGCTAAGATAGTCGGCTTTTTATCATTTGTCACGTTCTAACAAATATGTAAGCGCGAAAGTGATGGGTAAAGTGACAATTGATAAAAATAGAACCATGCTGCCACCGCTGGATCAGTTTAATTAAGAAGTCGAATCTAATTGTGACGACAATAAATTGCACAGTGTACACATTATGTACCTTCCTATCACCAAGTTTATAGATAACAACGCAGAAAAACCTTCTATTGTAACGAAATCTAAAGTTACTCTCCATAAATTTAATATAAGTAGAGGGTTCTAAATATATAAATTTCTTGTTTTTGACCACTCTGTCACGCTTGTATTTTTGTCTTCTATTAAATTAGTAAAAAAAGTCAAGTGCTATTGCATGTATTTCTAGGTGTAGATCAAATTTTATATGAGAAAAATTAAAAACTAAATTTCATCCCATACAAAAACTCCACACCGTCATATATTTTGGAGGCAAAAAACAAGACAACGAAAATAATTTTGACCCAGAGAACAAAATATAACCTATTCCTTTGATTTCTCTAAAATATGTCCTCTAAACGAGAAAATATGACTAATTTTGATATCACTCTTCATATCAGAGATGTACTGTATATTGGCTTATGGGGTATCTAATATATTTATTACAAAGGAATAAAGTAGAAGTACTATGTAGTGCTCGACGCTGCACTAGTCACCGACATGGGCACTTTATTTCATGGAAATATAGGTTAAATTTGAACATCGAAGATTTTTCTGTATTCGAACTTAATCCTTGTCACTTTGACATAAAGTGCCCATGTCGAGTACTAGTGCAGCGTCGAGCACTAGTACTTCTACTTTATCACGCATACATTCTATTAGTTGATATTTATTTAGAACAAGCGTCTAATATCAAAGAAGAATTAAATATTAAAATAATACAACCAATTATTTATTTTAATTTCATTTAACATGTAGTTTGATGAGAAGAAAATTAAGTCCTGGCACTAGAGTGTCCCTATTTGGAAACAATAAGATTGTTCAGAATTATGGTAACTTATTATTATTTATTTGTTTTATTGAAACATTATTTCACAATACAAATGGCGGATTTAATGCACGAAGGCATCCTCTACCAGTCAACCATGGACTAAACCGAGATTAAAAAAATATATAAATAGATAAAGCCTATACTTGTTTCAATTTCTACAAACAATAATCCCATAACTCCAAAAATGCTCTTAGTTTTCAAATAACCCTACATATATTTTTGTATACATGATTAATATAATATATATCCTTGAATACGTCTTATTCCGCCGTATGTCCACAAGTACTGTAACGCTAATTGACAATAGCTTAATGATGTAAGCATCCACTCTGAAGACCTACCGCGATCCACGTTCGACGTGTTGCCTCTCTATCGCACTTGTAATTTTTTACGTAAGAGTGACAGCGAAGCAACAAGTGGAACGTGGTTCGCGGTAGACCCTGCAAATTACGGCAATCTCCTTTACCTATGTAGCCTATCACCTATGTGTCAGGCCTGAGTGGACGCTCGAGTTGAGCGTGGGGCGGGGCGTGCGGCGTACACGTTAAACAAATGCAAATGTATTCCTTAGTGCACGCTGCTCAAATCACTTGTGGCCCGAAGCCACGCTGCACGCCCCGCCGAACGCTCTGCTTCGAGCGGCCACTCAGGCCTTACACTTAGGCTGTATATCACGCGCACTTGTCTAAAAGCGACTTGGTTTATTTACTCCTACATCTACATGTTTCTGAAAAAAAAAACACTTCCAATGCGAGTTTTTTGCCGACTTACTCTTTTTTTTAAATCCACAATTGGAATTCCCATGCTTCTATTATTATGTCTTGGGTATTCTTTATCCGGTATTCATTAAAAACCGGTACTTAGATCAAATATATATAATGACCTATTTAAATTCTAATTAAAGGAACTGGAGGTTACAGAGTTAGAAGGATAAAACGGTATGTTATCCGGCTTATTCTGGTTTTAATAACAGGTTATGATTTATGAATTAAATCTGAATTACATGATATTTCTTCAACCAAAAACCTCACTCTTGTCACTGACAGATCAGATCCATAACTACTCGATCTAATTCACAGCCCGTTAGTGAAATCCGAATGAGTTACGGCGGCAGCTAGCGACTATTATCTTTGTCCTTATCTCTTTTACGCAATATTGCCGTCAGATGGTCGAAAAAGCTGTCGTTGCGTGATTTGTAGTTCAAAGAAGTTGTTACTAGAGAGGTTATCAACAGTATCAACACTTACGATGAGCAACATCTTTCAGTGTAGGTACTAACGGCTTAGAGAAATGAGAAGTCAGCATAGAGTGCTCACTTCATACATCGGTTTTGATACCAAAACGCTTGTTATTTTCAAAGTCGACATCTAGCATCGAGTAGCGGAATGGTCAGTACTGTTACTTGACAATTGATTTTGCGCCGAACGAAAAGTCCAATGCTCAACTATTCTCAGCTAATATTATAACCGGATTAATCGGAACTGAATTTTCAACTCCTACATGTAATATTAGTTCTAAATGGTTGTCAAATACAATTTTTGTCAGTCGCGCCACCCAAGACATCTAGTGTCAAGTTACGGTACTGATAATTCCTCTACTCGATGTCGACTACGAAAATGCTAACAGTGAAGGAGCAAAAGTCCTCCATTATGTGTTATCTATAAGTCTAGCAGTGCCTTTCATGACTTAACGTGACGCTCATGTTATGAAGACGTCTTGGTCTTCAGCAGAAGGACCGGCCAGTACATAGTTACGAAGAGGAGGAACAGCGCGGGAAACACAACCCGCGAGAGCTTGTCGATCTCTCTCCATAACACACGCTCCTGGCCCGTGTCCGCGTCCAGCCAAGCTACCTGCAAACAAAAAACTGATTAGTAAGATTATTAAAAAAAACACTTATTATAATAAAAGGGACATAAAGTGAGGAAATTAGAAAGGAATAAAAGATTAGGCACGCGGCACGAAACTTGCGAAGAAAGATTTCAATATTTCACGGGTTTTTACGTTTTTTGACAATCTCTCTGAAAATTTACCTACTACTGTTTAAAATTTTGCTAGTCAAATCCTTTAGCTAAGCTAAAATAGCTAGATTTAATACTAAAACTATATACATATAGTTTTAGTATTAAACGATATACTCGGTGTTTTTTTAAACTACTTTAATTTTAAGGGTGCATTACTTTCTCAAAGACATCGGTTGTTAACTCCATTTCCAAGATAATCGAAAAATTTTAGGGTTTGAAACGTTTTAATTAGTGTTTAGGATGAGTTTATGCATTTGCTACCTAAACGCAAGTACAGTCAGCTGCAAAAATATGTATCGAGAGAATCGTCTCATAAATATGGTACTACGCTCTTATTACACTGGAATAAGATGCTATGGGACATATTTTTGAGTAAGATGTGTACACCCATATTTTTACACTTGACTGTACTATCTCAGATGATCGATGTTCGTAATGATATTGATATGACAAATTCGAAAAACCAAATGTCCAAATGTTTTTTTAAATGTTTGCATGCCTTCTTTTTTTGTACTTTTATGTACTAGTTAAATTGTGGCGTTAAATAAATGTATTTTCTTTCTTTAATTTTTTTTTCAATTATTTGGTTAAGCACGGCTATTGAAATAGCATTCTCATGTTACACTAACGCTATAGATATTAGGTAATTCCTTTTTACGAAAAAATTATAAAAAGAAAGATATAACTATGCCGTTCAGATACCGTTTTCTTACATGTACCTATTTAGCCATATGATAATTGGCCGAGGTTTGTAACAGAGGGGTAAACTCTTAAAGTCTCGTGTTGCAGGTGTCCATGGGTGGCGGTAATCGCTTACCATCAGGTGATCCGTCTGCTCGTTTGCCTCTTCTATCATAAAAAAGGTCGCTCCGGTTGATTAAATGCTCTAAGTGTCTTGTTTGTGTCTACGAATAAAAAATATTCTATTCTATTCTAAAAAGGTAACATACAGACAGAGTTACTTTTTATAGTTTTGGCATATGTCTATGCCGATTTTTATTGGTCCAAATATTTGTCAATTTTCCGAAGTGTCAAGCATAAACCATTTGTAGGTAGGTACTTCAAATTAGTGAGTCGAAAATATTTTGCAGATTTCATTTAGTTACTCATACAACCAGCAGTCGAAATCTCACCCAATCCATTTTTTAATAACAAATACCTAGTGCAATTTTATTAACTTTGCATTTCTAAAATAACCTTATGTTTAGTTTCCTGGCAGCAATTCTTGTTGAGATTGCAATTCGAACCTAAACTAACAAACTTTGCTGCTAGCATTACGTATTTATTGAGGTCAGACTTCTAACGTAATCTACTAGCTTTCCTGCGCATTTCATATTAGTTGAGTTTACTTTATTTCATTTGTGCTTTTCAGCGAAATTCGCACACCTCACCTATTATATATTGGCTTTTTTCTTTACTAATATTATTTGCCATAAAACGATAATGCTAAAAAGCGGCCAAGTGCGAGTCGGACTCGCCCATGAAGGGTTCCGTACCATTTATGACGTATTAAAAAAACTACTTACTAGATCTGGTTCAAACCAATTTTCGTTGGAAGTTTGCATGGTAATGTATATCATATATTTTTTTTAGATTTTTCATTCCGTTATTTTAGAAGTTACAGGGGGGGGGACACACTTTTTTTCACTTTGGAAGTGTCTCTCGCGCAAACTATTCAGTTAAGAAAAAAATGATATTAGAAACCTAAATATCATTTTTGAAGACCTATCCTTAGATACCCCACACGTATGGGTTTGATGAAAAAAAATTTTTTTTTTAATTTTTATGACGTATTAAAAAAAAAACTACTTACTAGATCTCGTTCGAACCAATTTTCGGTGGAAGTTTGCATGGCAATGTATATCATATATTTTTTTTAGATTTTTCATTCTGTTATTTTAGAAGTTACGGGGGGGGGGGGGGGACACACTTTTTACCACTTTGGAAGTGTCTCTCGCGCAAACTATTCAGTTTAGAAAAAAATGATATTAGAAACCTCAATATCATTTTTAAAGACCTATCCATAGATACCCCACACGTATGGGTTTGATGAAAAAAGATTTTATGAGTTTCAGTTCTAAGTATGGGGAACCCCCAAAATTTATTGTTTTTTTTTTCTATTTTTGTGTAAACATCATAATGCAGTTTATAGAATACATCTAATTACCAAGTTTGAACAGTATAGCTTTTATAGTTTCGGAAAAAAGTGGCTGTGACAGAATCGGACAGACAGACGGACATGACGAATCTATAAGGGTTCCGTTTTTTGCCATTTGGCTACGGAACCCTAATAAGTGAAATAAAAAAGTAAAATTATATTACATTATGCAACGAGGGGGTTAAGTGAATTTTTGCAAACGTGGTCTTTAGATGCACGACAGTGAGGTCGCAAGCGTGCGTCCCCGGTAATATGTGACGAAAAGGGACAGTTTTTAAAAATTGATCAAAAAATTATGATGGTAAATTATACAAAACGATGCATAAGAACAATTTCAGCAAATGTTGTAGATTGTTTAAGTATCGAAGGTACATATAAATTAAGTCAATTTTCAGAGAAATTGTCACTTGTTTTGAAGTAATTTCTGGGGAAAATTGATTTCGTCTTGCTTTCATTTACACTACTTCTAATTTATAATAACAAAAATATAGTTTATTAAAGTTGAAGTACAGGATATGTGTAATACAAAACTACCATATTTAGCAGTCCAAATTTTACGAATTTTACAAATAAGATCGACAAAATCAGTGCTTTACGCGCGTTTACCTAAACGTCCATCAGAAAAAAAAACATTACTAATTAAGTAAGTCTGTTTTCAAAAAAATGTTTTATTAAAATGAAAGATAATAAGACTTGCTAATAGAAACTAGTACTTGTTATTTCTAATAGTTAACAAAAGGTGTACAATTTCATCGACTAAATCTATCAATTTGGCATTTCTGCGATTGAAATCGATAACGGCCTCTTAAGTCTCATTTTATATGGGATTTTGAGTTTCCAAAACGTTCCGCTTGACGCGCTGTTTCTAAATGCCATACAAAATGAGTTTTTACGCAAACGCGTACGTTACGTTTCGCTATAGAATAAATTTATACTAGGGGCTCTGAAATCTACCACAGAATCCAACTCCATAGAAGTCAACATCGACGCTAACGCCAAGGGTTAAGTAAATTTGCAATAAGCATCCGTATTTCCAATAACAGGAGTTAATAACTTGGTAACCCCAAGTTATTAACTCCAAGTTATAAAGGAATAATTATGTCAAAGAGAATTCCGCTACTAAATGTTCATTGTATTGCATTCAATAGTAATTTGAGCACAAAGCTATATTCAAAATTTTGTAAATGATATCAAATAAGGTTTCAGTTACATTAACATCCGTCGGAAACCGAGTAATTATGCCAAGACTGGTGGTGGAAAGTTGTGGCGGAATGAATAAATGTTTTCAACACACTTGCTCAAAACGACGTTTTTATTCCACCGATTTTTGGCTCATAATCCTAGATATTAAACACGCGTGCTTTTTCAGTATATTATAACACTCGTGCTTTTTCATTATATTATCCGACTGAGTTAAGAAGATAACTGATTGATAATAATATGCATGGAAACGGAGCCTTCTTAATATGGTCGAGTAATATTTTTTTTTAAACAACTATTAGGTTTCAGATGTTAGTTCAAAGAGGTTTCATCACACCAAACATAATTTATAGATTAAATTATCTCGTAAATTACATTAATTAATAAACATGACATTTTATCGATTTGATCTCCATCCGTCGAATAGAAATACGAAAATATTAGCTTTTTTCATTTTTTTAAATGGCTGTTTGTCGATTTCGTTCGCGCCTTTGACTTGCGCGCGCATTGCAATCGTGCGTAAAAAAAACGCGCCAGCCATTTTCCGTATTTGTTATATAATTGGAATAGTTTTGCATGTTTTTAGTTTATATATTGAAGAAAATGTCATTTTCAAGCATTGAAAATGAAAAACATATAAAATTGACGCTGCCAGTAATACTAATAGAGGTAAGAGCCGAGAACGATAGCCTTTTACCATCAAAATCGGGTGAAAAATAACTGGCGGCATATGAAACTTTTATTCAATGGAAAATCAGCAATAACGCCCAGTCTTTCTTGGAAAACGTGTTGGTAGCTTACTTCAATGAACTGGCGAATAAGTGCCTACAAGCCCAGCACGCTTTGGTGCAATTATTCGATGTTAAAACTGTAAGTCAACTTTTTGAAAATTGTACTTTTCATACACGACAGTAAAAGAATTTTTAAAAATATGTCACTATAATCACATTTAAAATATGATCATGGACAATATGAGCAGCCAGCAGCTCCCAACACTGCAATAAATAATAGTACTACCGCACAGACAGGAAACATCCTTTCCTACAAAACCAAAGTTTGACAGCGATTCAGGGGTTATCCCTTTCATTAGAACGGCACATTAGTATGGCACTATCCTTTTCGGCTATTTATGGTCGCCAAAATTCAAGTCATTATCTTATCTGTGGTAGTGCATGTAAAGGAACGTTATGTATTGCCAACCATAATAATTGTTCATAGCAATGCTGAGCCAAACGGAGTTGAGAAAGCTCTAACGCTGCAAATTCCTCCCACTGCCCACAGGCATATTGCATAGGCTGTCAATTTAGTTAGCAGAAATTAAAATCCAACGAAACAAAATGTCATAAAATTTAAGAGGACATTCAGATATATAATTGGAACTAAAGAGAAGGGCATACTGTTCAAAAGAACAGCCTGCAGGACAGGCGCGGATCCAGCCCTCAAAAAAGGTTGTGGTCACAGCACAGCCACCCGAAAATCGGCCAAGTGCGAGTCGGAGTCCGAACTCGTTCATGAACAATCATGACTCTTGCAAGTCTTAAACGATCATACTACCGATCTCAATAGACTGAAAGTGTGACGTCACAAGGCTATTAGGGGGCTACTTTATCAATTTTTCGCAGATACTCGATTCTCAGACAACGTTTCGCAGGTCAACGTTTCATAGAGGGATTTATATAGCAGAACACTGGCAGAACAATTATTGTATGAATTTCATTTGGCAGTAATCTTTTCGTTTAAGGAACCATTAGTAGATAACTTTTTTTTATATTTTATACATTTTTAAATGTTTCGTTGTGTAGTCTAGTCGACAAGTTCAAAATGGTCAAAAATAGAAATAAAAATACTTGAAAAATACCTCATTGAAATTGAAAGAATTTCTAGAAAAAAGGTATTCGAATTCTAATCAGCACAAAAAAAAATCCGTAGTTATAAAAAATATGGTATTTTGTTTTTTGTCAATATCTCATGAACTATTAACATTTAACAAATGAAAACAAAAGATTCCTATAGTATTTTTCAAACAGGAAGGGTACGCTGATAGATGTCATCTCAATACAATTTTGCGAGATTTGGAGCTTTTAGGATATAAATTGTATGGAGATGATATCTATCAGCGTACCCTTCCCGTTTGAAAAATACTATAAAGAAGAAAAAAAATTCCAATAAAAAATGCAACTCTAGGTACTATAACCTCTATTCGTTATAGTTTTAATTTAACGTTAAAAATAGCCCTCTGCGCCTCATTTTCGGGATGCGCGCGCGGCGTGAAAAAGCGAGTAAGTAAGTAACATTAAATATTATTTTAAAGGTTGATTTTTCAATTTCAATTAATTAACACTTTTTTGGCGTAAAAATATTTCGCTTCGTGGAGCCCATCTTATTTATACACTTAACAAGATCACGTCACAAAAAATTTAATAAAATTAATACTTTGTGTAAAATTTCAGAATAATAGTGAAAATTGTCAAAAAGTTAAAAATCAGGGTAAAATTGTTAAATATAAAACAATATTATAACCAAAGTATTGTTTTTTTTTTTTTTTATAGCGTGATATTGCTTAGTATGTGTATAAGAAGAGCACCGATAACCGAAATATTTTTACGCCAATTATTTGAACATTTTTTTGTTTACATTTACGATAATGACGTAAGAACGAGATTTTTTTTTAAATTAATTATTCTCTAACTTAGGGCTATTTTCAACGGTAAATGAAAACTACAATGAATACAGTTATAGTACTTGGGATTTTTTTTATTGGAAATTTCCACTTCTATAGGAATATTTTATTTTCATTTCTTGAATGTATTATAGTTTATAAGATTCGACTAAAAACTAAATACCATATTTTTTCATGAATATTTTTTTTTTTTTTACTTTTGAAATTGTTTATGTGCTAATGCTAATATACGCTTCGAATACATTTTTCTAGACATTACTTATTCCGAATCTAATGAGGTACCACATGTATTTTTAGAAGCAGTATCTAAATTTTTCAACAATTTGAACTTGCTGACTAGAGTAAAGTTATTTTCGAATAAAGTGACAATTTAATTAAACTGTAACTAACAGTTAAATTAGTAATTTAGCAATTGCGGTAGGTACTTACAACATTCGGGTCGGAAATATATCGAAAATCGCAAACGATTTATGTCTATGGAGCACTTTTTATACATAGATAAACGCTACACTTAAACTCTTACAGCTGTAAATTAAAAGCTGGGATTATTTTTAAATATTGTACTAATATTTGTGAATGTTGAAGATTTCTAAGACTCCATAAGCTAAAAGTAAATAATCGTTATTTTTACAAATAATTAGGACTCGTGGTGGCGAGAATTTCTAATTAACACCAGATGACCTGTTTTCGACTTGGGTAAGCGTGACAGTTATCAAACTATCAATTTACGAAAAGTAAATCCGCGTTTCAATGTTATGCCCACCAACTAACTACTCTGTGTAATAAATTTTTTACAAAGATTCCTCTGCCATAAGCATCTGCGAAACAAAAATCGGCATAATTTTACTCGGGGAATTAATAGGGCACCCTATTAGGGTTGTGGGCATGCCCATCGTGCCCACAACGGTGGATCCGCCCTTGCTGCAGGAAAACAAATAGTACTATTCGGGATCTCATTACAACTTTATATATACAGTGTGTCTTGAGCCTTTGGACAAACCCTGAAATCTCACGTAGGGTTACTTCTCAAAAATGCTCTAACATGACTTTATTTTTAATTAGAACAAAAGATAAAAAAAATCTAACGATAAGTTATATCAATAATCAACAATAAAATAAACTGTATTAATCATTGGCAGTGATTTTGACAATTTGTTGGAAAAGTTCCGCCAATGATGACATTTGTCAAAAGTCAGAATCTTATTAGTGTCATAAATAAAAAATATAATCAAAAAGGTGGAAGAAGGTTTCATGCTAGTCTATGAGGATATATTACGTCAGGAGCTACTAATACATACAGGCTGCTCCAAAGTAAAAAAATCGTAATTTGTTAATTTCTTCATAACCGCTGCACCGGTTTTTATGAAATTGCGGCTTTGTACAATGGCTAGAGACACACTGTATACCTTCTGCCTTCTGTCTGTGTTTCTGCCTTCGCCGCAGGCATTGTACATCCGCCACAGCCTTTGTCAAATACATTTGGGAAACCAATTCATTTTCCGGTTTATTTATTGATTTGGTTTTTAAGTTTTATATTTTAAATATAACCTTCTGTTAATTTATTTTTCATATACCAAAACAACTTACTTTAAGAAAAACTTTTCATATCATTTACCGAACAAAAAACACCCGTCTTTATGTGTATCTTTAGCGATAAGATATTATATAATTTCGAATGTCGATTTTTTTTTAGGAAAAAATTAGTTTTGGCCGATATAACAAAACACGTGCTCATTATTTTTTCCTGCTCTCAGACATATACTCAAACCAGCCATTAACTAGCAAGTTGCTTGAGCATCACTTTCTATAGGAGTTAGAAGATTTAGTACTTTTTTAGTACTTTCGAGGACAATTTCTCCCATTAGGTTGAGTTTGGGCAGCTAAAAAAAAATACGTGTCTGTTATTTTAGACTACTCTATAACATAATTATATAAATATAAATCAAATCGGAACCAGACAGTTGGGTACCTTTAATTTTCAGACCTGGAGGCCTACCGCGAAAATCGAAGTTCGTCAATTGCGGGCATTTTTCTCTGTCACTCTAATTACATCTTAGGGAAAGTAAAAGAGAAAGATCCCCGCAATTTGCGAATTTCGGTTTTCGCGGTAGGCCCCCTGGTATACATACACACCTCCATCTCGGTGTGACTAAGTGAGAATATACAATGTATAAAAAACTATTCAAGTGTGAGTCTGAAATCGCGATAAACGGTTCCTCAATAGCTCAATATGGTTGACGTAATTGGTGACCGAAGAGCTGGCGGCTTCCTCGCACAACGTATCAGTATTGCGACACAACGAGGAAATGCCGCCAGCATGATTTAAGCTAGCTATAGTAATCCTCTGTAAGATCTGGAAGAAGTGTCACACTTTAGGTACCTGGGAAGTCAGCTCCGGAGCGACAATAGCCTATCGTCCGAAATACCTTCCAGGATAGGTAATGCAGCCGCAGCATTTGGAAAACTAAACAACCGTGTTTGGCGATCACATGACCTTAAATTAACAACCAAAATTATGGTATATAAGGCCATAGTCATACCCACTCTTCTGTATGCCGCAGAAACCTGGTGCTGCTACAAAGCAGATATTAAAAGGCTAGACTCATTCCATCTACGCTGTCTTCGCTCAATTCTGCGCATAAAGTGGCAAGACAAGATACCGAACACGGAAGTCCTCCGTCGCGTCAAGATGCCTGGTATCGAAGCGCTTATTATCAAGCACCAGCTGAGGTGGGGTGGCCACGTTGTGCGTATGGGTAATAACAGATTACCCAAAGCAGTATTCTATTCAGAACTCTCCAGCGGAAAGAGGAAACGGGGGTCAGTACTTGCGCCATAAAGACGTCCTCAAGCGTCACCTAACCACTTGCGGTATACCGAGTGATTCCTGGGAGAAACTGGCGATGCGTAGAACGGAATGGCGCGAAACTGTGCATAAAAAGGTAGAGCAATACGAGCAGCGGCGCTTGGAAGACCTGGATGCCAAGCGCTATCTCCGTAAGACGCGACCGAGGCTCTCGTATACCTATACCTACAACCCAGCTGGTCAGCTTCATTGCGCACCATGCGATCGCATTTTCAAAACCAAATTTGGCTTTGCAAGCCATATTAGAGCTTTCCATGTTTCCGAATAAAAACAGTTGAAGGAGTCGCCGTCGTCGGATACGGCGAGGAGGACTATATTATTAATCCTCTGTATAAGACGTTAAATACAAAAAAAAAAAGGTTATTATATTCATACTTGAAGAATGCTCTGACGGCGCTCAACCCCTATGAGGTGGGGGGTCGCAGCGGGCGCAGGGTGCACCGCGGGCGTCGCCGCCGGCGGAGACGTAGGCGACATGACGTCCACCTTGCGGCACCTGACGCCGCTGCCCTCCCAGGCTGCCACCGTGCCACATGAACCCTTATCGCCGTTGAGACGCTGAAAAAGATTAACGAATTGGGGACTTTGGTAAACCAAAGCCTGTAGGCCAGAGCACACCGACTGCGTGCGCTGTGCGGCCCGGTGTGCACGCAAGCCGTGTGTCATCTCTCGTAAGGATCGATCTATATATAACAATCTTCTGGTGTGCACAGGCCTTAACTCGAGGGCCACCACTTAAGTGGAATTTTTTTGTTGTTGCTGCGTTGACGCAACGGATATCACTGTCAATTTCTTTGCACAGTCTGCTGCAGTCATTGCTGTACATTGCACTCGCAAACTTACCACGGGTATGATTCTTGGCAAAGATTCTTGCGCTTTATTTTTATTCATCTGATACTGTTTGTCCAGGACCTTAACCACGACGAACTCTCCTAGCGCTGCAAACACGAACATCATGCAGCCAGCCATCCATAAGTCCAAGGCCTGAAAATAAGTTTATTTTTACCGTTAAATTATTATTACTATATGTAGAGAAGCCAAAGAATACCAAACAATAAAATTGTCACAATCGCAACCTATACCACGCGACTAAAACGGCTTAAGCGCCGTAAAAATTCATGGCGCTTACGTGTTTAGTACCGCTACCACCAGTTTTGACATTGACATATTCGCTAACATTGCAGTCCCGAAATACAAATACAAATAAAAAAAAATATTTATTAACAAGGTAGTTAGAGTAGGCAGAATTGACAAAAGTAGGCAATTATCTGCAATCTTTTTAACTTTTAAATTGTTGACAAACCATAAACTACGCACATCACGACCTATTTTATTACCTATTTTCAAAGTCATTTCGCGAGCATAATATAAAATAAGGGATTATATCATGAATAGGGATGTTTGGCAATGATAACGTCCTGCATTAGCAATCTAGTGCATCAAATTTCTATAAAAAAGTACCTTCTGTAGGTATGTTATTTTATGTTTTTTTCTTCATTCCATTTTTTTTATTTGACGTTCATAAGCGCATTGTAATTTGTAATATGTCTACTTGAAAAATAAACTATCTTTATATTTAACCGGCAAAGTCTTTGCCGTCCATTTTTGAGAAAAATTAAATTACTATAATATGGAACGGTTACAATGATAGTGATGATGATTTTATTCCATATTTGATTGTATGGCGTTAAGAGTACTTATTTGCTATTGAATTTCAAAATGTTTATAGTTTGATGGAAATTTGACTAAGACCTAGTGCTCAAAAACATCGATGAATTCTTAAATTTCATTTATGAAGGACTTAGGAAATTCGTGACCGAACGTAGTCGCGAAAGCTTTAAATCAATACCTTGTATATATTGAAGAATCCAATTGAGGTCGCCATTCAATGATGAGTCTTCAATTTTAATTATTTCGAGGGTTTCAAGGTATTTACGTGCTTATGGGCAATATCTACGAATATACGGTCACGTTTGAAAATATCGATACGGACGAAGTGCCAAAAATATGTATAGGTACATTACTCTAATATAATGGTCGTGTATACATATTTTTGGCACTTTGATAGTGTCGATGTTTTTAGACGTGACTTTACTATTTATATATAATTCTGAGATTTACTTACGCATCGAAAAAATAAACAGTCCCGGTGATTTTCTAACGCGGGTTTTTTAATGGCTGTAGTTTTTGACTATCACAATTATTTAAAAGGCCGACATTCGAGAATCCTTGACTTTGACTTGTTATTTGTTATTTAGCAGAGTAAAACAACTGACGCGACGTGTATTATATGTGTGTTCCTCTTTTTATCTGTATATAAATAAATAAAAATAAAAAATAAAAATTATTTATTCTCAGACAATTAATAT
Organism: Cydia pomonella; assembly: GCF_033807575.1. Classification (NCBI taxonomy): domain Eukaryota; kingdom Metazoa; phylum Arthropoda; class Insecta; order Lepidoptera; family Tortricidae; genus Cydia; species Cydia pomonella. The sequence continues at coordinate 20,653,652 of NC_084706.1, read as the reverse complement.
AGTCCATATTTGTTAGTATCAACTTACAACCTATGTTATGTTACCTTCCGCACAATAAATTACAGAAATTAAATTAGGTAACTTTAGATTGCTGGTTATCTTGGCCGATTTATCGAACTGCACGTTTGTGAACATGCAATTCGATAAATCGTCCCAAAATACCGGAATCTAACCGCTCGGCTATCATTTTCAGGATCCCGTTGGTGCTCCCGCGTATACGGTGTACCACTGATGCATTCTTTTTTCGCATAATAGCATAAAAATCATCTACATGTGCGTCCGCAAACATGCCAGAAGCACTACAGTATCGCGGAAGCCTCAACAGGGCCCTGAAAACGTTGTTATACTGGACCCTTAGAGAGTCAAAGGATTTCTGCTTAAAATTAGCCCACAGGCCACTGGTATAAAAACATTGGCAATACGCACGGAATAAAGTAATTTTGACCTCCATGCTACACTTAGCGAACCTGTGCGCCAACATACCGCCACGGACGGATAATGCCCTCCTCTCCCTCTTCATGTCCATGTCATCTTTTAAATCCTCTGTCACTACGTGACCTAGGTATTTGAAATGGGTAACACGGTTTAAAGCAGTTCCATTTAACATAATAGGAGGCACATTCGCCGGACCCTTATTTCTACCTTTTATTACCATAAACTCGCTTTTCTTTTCATTATACTTTAAACCATGTTGTACCGCATATTCTTGGCATACTTCCAATAATTTACGTAAACCAGCCACCGACGGGCTCAACAACGCCATGTCATCAGCGTAACTGATATTATTAACACTTGTGTTATCTATTCTACATCCGACATGCATGCTGCTGAGCCTGCCGATCAGCTGGTCTACATATAAATTAAAAAGTCTAGGCGAGGTTAACCCCCCTTGTCTTACACCACAAGTAAGTATATACGGATCAGAAAAGGCATTGGCCCACTTAATTACATTAATTTGAGTTTGATACCAATGTGACAATATACCTATTAGTTCATGCGGAATACCTATCTCTTTCAACTTAGCCCAAAGTATATCATAAGACACCAAATCAAATGCCTTAGATAAATCTAAGAAACAGGCAAAGATGGGCGTTTCCCTACTGACATAATAGTTAACAGTATGTTTCAACGCTAAAATGGCATTTTCTGTCGATAAACCTTCTCTAAACCCGAACTGGGCATCATTTAATTTAATTTGCCGACTCAAGTACACGTCTAAGATTCTATCAAGAACTTTTGCCAGCACCGTTGCCAATGAAATCGGCCTGTAATTTGTTTTATCTGAAAGATCACCTGTACTATTTTTAACAAGCGGTATAACTATTGTTTTCGTGAGATCGGATGGCAAATACGCGTGCCTTATGCATAAGGTGTATAACATTGACAACAGCCCGGCAATATGACCACCTGCATATTGCAGGTGCTCAATACTAAGCCCGTCGTGGCCAGGTGATTTACCTCTTTTCATATTCTTAATAGCATCCACAACCTGTTCACTAGTAATTTGAATTGGTATATAATTAGTGGTGAACACATCGCCGACCACACTCTGTGACGATGAGCGCGGCGAGAGTACTTTAAAATAGTCTTTAAAAACATTGGCTACACATTTTTGGTCGCTTAGCCCATCGACACTCGCAGGCAATCCCACCCTCCCATTCAAACTTTTCGTACTTTTCCAAAACTTACTAAATTGTTTTCTGGAGTGTTGTGAGGCAAGTATATCAAAACGAATTTGCTCCTGATTATTTTGACAAAATTTTAGTCTAGATTTGAAAACCTTGCGACTCAAACACATCTTTTCAAACACTGCCCCACATTTAGGTTTTCCATAAAGTAGATACATTTTATAATCGAGTCTGGCCTGCCTATGTGCGTCGGCTACGTGCTTATTCCACCCTAAAATACATTTTCCCTTCATAGCTGAGTTTTGAGGCCGTGTTCGACTGTCCACGGACGCACGCGTTAGAGCACTTATAATGTCGCTATAAAACTTATCAATAACTTGTTTATGTGTTATGTTATGGCACATTCTATCAGCACATCGATTCAACTCATAAGGAAAATGTATTTTTTTAAGGTTATTATTACATAATTCATGGTATTTATCCGATTCCTCAGCAGTCCTGAGACCCCAGATAATGTTATTTCGAGATTCGTTTTGTAAAGTTAGTTTGTTTTTAATAATATTCAAATTACACGCAATTTTTAACGGATAGTGGTCCGACCAGTATACATCGTCAACTACTTCAATATTTAATATAGTAGGCATTGCTGAAGTACTTACCACACAGTGGTCCAGCCATCTATGACAACCATGCACTTCACTTACATATGTATGTGTGTCAGACGCTATACCTAATCGCACCACATCCGCACATATCCAACTCCTCTCGCGACAGAAATCGAATAGTTCTTCACCAAAACACGCCGTCGGATGGGCGTTAAAGTCCCCCAGCATATACACATTTTCGACGTTATTGTCCTCAATAATAGCGTTCATTTCTCCTAAGCACTGCGTGAAAAGTGGAAGGTTGCACGATTCGTCAGTTGGCATATATACGCACATAACTATAATTTCACGTGAATCAGCTGTTGAGGCTTTTATTGCTACTAAACGCTCACTGGTACACTTTAACACTGATACGTTACGGAACGCACTGCTTCTCCAAAGAATGGCTACGCCTCCGTGCGGTCGCCCCCGGAGTACGCCATTGGAGAGATCGATTGAAGACTTGCCCGTAAAACAGAATTGGTTGTCTATTTGTCCTAAGATATTTATATCATGACTGTACAGCCAAGTTTCTTGAAGCGCCACTATGTCTGCTATTTTGCATAGTTCTCGAACACAGTGAAAACTCCTTTTAATATTTTTACAATTATAACTAATAAATATGGTGTTATTATCCTGCTTCATTCACCGAGTAAACCTGTTGTACACACTTTTCATGACTACGAGCAATCTTTTGCCTCTTCATTGTCAGTTTTCTTGAAACGTATAAAACGCCTGCAACTAACACCATTTGGCCATAAACTATCGTTTAAGTACATATGTAGGTTATGTTTACACACGTACATTTTAAAGGAATTATAGTGCCGATCCTTTTTCATTGTAATTTTTTGCACTGAAACCACCTCACTAGTTTTTTCCAAGATGTAGTCCGAAATATCTTGGTCAGTAGACTCTTTGTTTACAAAAGTGATAAATAACGGCACTTTAACGTCAGCGGCTTTAAATTTCGCTCCCGGTTCCGTTATTGCATTGCCGGTATTGCCGATAAAACGATTTCGTAACCTGTTCCTTTGAATTTTAATCCATTCGTCAGTTTGTTTATTGTCTTTGAAATGACCCTCCTTCCGAGCGACGTCCGCAAAACTAAGCGTATTACACGTATTTGTTGTATTCTCACTTATTGATTTGTCAACAATAACCGTGTCGGTTATGTTAGCGTCATCAGGTGAATTCAACTGAGATAAGCACAGACTCTGGCCGTTAACGGTTTTTTGTGCAGAATTTTCTTGTTCTTGCGAAACAGAGACAGAGTTCGCTCGAGCTGCTTCATTAATAGACGGGAGGGACGGAGACGGCTGCGATGACTCATTCGCTGATACTTCAGTCGCGCCGTCAAGAATCTCTGCCTCGCGCTCAACAGATACGGAACTACCCGCAATTTCCGAGTTTATGCTATGTGGTAAACCATACGGCCCACTATCGAATAAATATGCTCCTCTTTTTTTCATGTTCACATTGCGGTGGTTAACAATGGAAGTAGATTTTAAGCTATCTAAATCTGCTTGAAGCTCTTTTAGTTGAGAAACAGTTGCATATTTTTCACTTAGACAATTCAGGTCGTTTTTTATTTTTATAATGTCTTTCAATAACGTCACACAATCTATATGGTCCACGGACGTTGGTGGTAATTTTTGTAAGTCGCGGGCCACAAATATCGGAATGGAATCGGGATCTACTTCTTTGAAAAAACTGATGATATCGTCCAAGTTTCTCATCTTTTTCCCACCTTCTTGGTTTCCTTTGCGTCTAACTTTTAATTGCTGTGAAATTGCCGTTGATGATTCGAATAATAACTTCTTAGCATTTTCTATTTCTTTCTCTGAGAAAGTGGAATCACACATTTTCTTCAGGCTTACTACGTCAATGACATCAAATTTGTATTGAATATAACACAGAACTTCACAAATAACGACATTACAGTTATTACATTTTAACGTATTTAACGCCATTTTAAAAATCACCGGACACACCCGATCGGTTACGCTGTGCGAGCGAGACTGCTTTTTGTATATGTTTGCCACAAATAAACTATTTCCATTTATATTACGGAAAAACTGCACAACAACTGCACAGGCAAGTTAGCTGTAGCACAGTGTGGGATTTTGCCTTTGCTGCGGACATCCCTACGTTTTATAGTTTTTGGAAAATTCTCGTGGCTTTAAGTATCATAGTTTCTGAGATACATATTTACAAAATCGAAAAAAGCCCTAAGAAACCATAGAAACAGTTTTTTTGCTCTGTTGAAGCAGATTAATCAATGAATGCTCCATGATATGCTAGACATTATTTAATAGCACCAATATATGTAAAAATTACTGTCTTGGGTGAGACTTGAACTCAAAGCCTCTGGATTGATACTCTGGAGATACTCTGGAGTATCAATCCAGAGGCAGTGAGTTCAAGTCTCACCAAAGACAGTTTTTTTTTCCACTTTTTAAATTAATTTAAGCTTAATAGCATCGTTCGCAGACGTTTCTGCTTGTTAAAAATTAATCCAATATACGTATTCAAACATTTTTTTTTAATATTTTTTTCATTCGTGCAGAAATCTTTATACGGCTGTATCTCCTAAACTGTGCGACGTAGCGCAAAAATAATCAAGTTTTTGATCCACACTGAATAACCTGTATATATAATCATCATCATCATGATCCTGTTTTTACTATTATGTCATTGCAAGTTTGAGAAAAGCACTATACAAATCTTGGCGAGAAACGGGGTTGCCGGCCGCGTATCCCTATCAACCTCTCGCTACTCTCGGCCGTCAACCAGCCTCTACCTATTCAATGTGTTTGTCCACGTAAAGTGAAGCCGTTAACCACGTATAAAACGATGAATTTCAACAAATCACCCCCCCATACCTATGTAATGTTTTTTCTCAACCATTTTAGAAATGCACCCCATTATCATCTTATTTGTCCATTTACCTATCGCACTTCAAAAAAAAATCATTCGATAGCTTATGAATTAGGGCATAAATTTGAACCATAAATTACTTGAGAATTAATAACAAAAATAAAAATTATCTTCAAAACTTCACTTTTTTTACATTTTACCTTTTTTTGAAAACGAGGTTAAATGATAGGGATATCAGCTAAAAGTTGACATCAAAATTATAGCCCTAGTTAAAACACTTCACAAGTTACACGAGTCCCGTTTGTCAAAGTGACCGTTTATCAATGTTCAAATACTTTATTATTACCTTCACATAAGCCACAGGCGGTATATCAGCTCGGAGGCCAGTAAACATGGTAACCAGAGTCAACATGCACGTAACCAGCAAGGTCACTCGGCCTGGAATGGCGTCCAAGTCCAGCCAGAAACTGAACCACGACAACATGACTACTAGGGACGATGGAGCAAACGTCTGGATCAGATGGTGACCGATCTGTCGCTCGAATCTGAAGTATACTACTAGTCTTGAGTAGTTACCTGAAAAGAAAATAATTTGTTATAGGGAAAGCTTTTAAAGGTTAGACTAAGGGCCTTTGTAAGGGAGCATGAGAGCAGCATAGAAAAATGACAAAGCGGTAAGGACACATTTACTAAAAAGTCCTGCGGGTCACTTATATTGACGGCGTATGACCTAACTTTGGCCCTAAAACTTAAGCAATGCTATATACAATTTACAGGCAGAGTGATGGCAGGTGGACCAAAGTGTTGATCGATTGGTGGACACTTTCGGATGAAAGAAGCGCCTGGCTCGTTGGATGGATGACATTCGAAAAATCGCGGGACATTTCTGGATGCGACTAGCCTAGATCCGGGATAAGTAGCGTACACGAAGAGAGGCCTATCTATGCAGTGGGCGACTGGAGGCAAAAATGATGATGGTGATATACAATTTTATCAAAGTTCTACACATAGCACCGTGACTGGCGCGACTCAATCCAGTGATACTCCATAAAGAGGTGCGTCTTGAGATTCTTTAGTCAATAAATCGAAAGCGGGTCTGGAAACGCCCAATAGTCCAGTAACTATGTCGCCTGAAAGTAAGGGGTTCCTTTGCGTCAAATCCGGTAGTTATGATTTTTCGCTGACTTGTTTATGATGTTGGCCCAATAAATAATCCAAGTTTGTGATCTTGAGCGCCAAACGCGACCGCATAATTCGAAAAAACCGCGAAAATTTCCGTTTTTTATTTTTTATTTGGGCGATTGTAACCCTAAAAGACTAATTTTTGAGATTACCTTCTCCAGAAGTATTTAAAGTAGTCTGCTACAACACAAAGATTCTACAGATACAGCTGTACAGTACAGTGTAGATCTTATAGTTTCTGAGAAAAGCCTTACAAAATCTATAATTTTTTCGAACTTGAATTTGCTAAGTGTAGTGAGTATGCACTTTTGCCTCATGCGATGTCATTTGGCATGATTGTTCCTAAGCTCAAATAAATCTGATTTGGCCCGATACCGTACCGTGCCCACCACCAAAAAGGAGGGGGGGGGGGGGGGGGTAATCGGCCACAGGTCTTATCTATGCTACATTTCTTCCTGTTCTTAGCAACAAGGGCAATATCATTTTTATCTAATTTAGGACTTCCGACCCGACACTTGTTTTTCTATGACAGGTGATCGGCGATAACGTGTCGGACGCCCGGCGCCGGCCCGGACGTTGTAGTGTGAGTCATCTTTAAACCTGAGTTACTCCTCAATTTGGTAATACATAGGTACCTATGAGCCTATGAGCTGCCCTCGTTGCGTACTTCTGTCCTGACCAGTCAATGAAATTGCTCAGCAAGGTTTCTACTATAATATGTCTCAGTTACCAGAAAACTGGTTGACTGATAATGACTCCGGCCTCGCCCCATCTTACCGTCCTTATCAATCATGTATCCATTGGTCTCCTCAAGCCTTAAAGGCTCCCCGATGTGGTACTGTAGCAGCTTCAACTCCGGGTTTATGGTGACTCCGGCCTCGCTCCAACGGAATCTCACCTTCTGGTTACTGTACGAAACTGTAAAGGATTTTCAATTAAATTCAAAATATTGATTAGCATAAATATTTATTTAGAAAACAGGATATCGCTATGTGCACGACTGTCACGCAACCTAGTGTCCGCAAGCCTAGGGGAAAACGTTAATTTACTACATCTTATAAAACTACTCCAAAACTAGAAACTACAGAACAGATTTTCATACGACTTTCATCTATCAATAGAGTGATTCTTGAGGAAAGTTTAGGTATATAACTTGTTAAGGTTTTGTGTAAATTGGTTGAACTATAACGATGTTGTCGGAAAAAATCACGCTGGCTAGGAGCTTTAATCGAAAACGCTGCCTAATCCGTTTGAGCTATAACAACAAAATGTATGGTGGGGTTGTTTCTCATTCACAGGTTTACAAAAAAGTCCGCGATGTTAAATGTCTATCTTTTAAGGATAACTTACTATACACATTCTTAACTTCTAGAAAAAGATCACGTAATATGTGGCATTTGTAAAGCTATTTACACGGATACATTATTAATAATTATTTAGATTTTTTTTCCACCAATACCTTGATGCCAAGTATCTACGAGTATATAGTATAGTAATCTGGAAGTGGGTTAGGTTTTTAATCTGTAAGTCTTAATTAATCTAATAATAATCAAATTATGATTTCAACAACCGAATTTTCAATAATTTGCAGTTTTCAGATTTTTGTCCCTATGAAAACCTAATAGCCTACCTTGTTGCCAAATATCAAGTTTCTGGGTCATCTTAAAGTGGCTTAGGATTTTGATCTACAAGTCTAAATTAATCTAATAATTATCAATATGTGACTGTTTTTCATCTAATTATCAATATTTTTTAGTTTTCAGATTTTTTACTCTATAAACACCTAATATTGAGTTTGATGCCAAATATTGAATTTTTAGGGCAGCTTGAAGAGGGTTAGGTTTTTGATCATAAGTCATTCAGTCAAAAAAATTCCGGGTTTAATAAGTTAATTTATCAATAAATGTTTGAGCTACATTTTTTGAAATTTTGTATTTTAGCAAGCTTAAATAAATGTGGCGAATTTCATGTGTGTAGGTCAAATAGATTTCAAGTTGTGAAGGGGTCAAAGTAGCTCGAAATGGATGATGTAATAATACACACGGTTGCGTCGCCAGTTCCTTTTTCTTTGAACTTGGCTGGACACGCTACCGCGTGTCTAGATTTCGAATTTCTCGTCGTGTCAAGGTGTGTCGAATATACGTGTATGTAAGACTATATACATTTTTTTTAAATCTTGATAATGTTATTGCATATCGTATTTGTGAATTTTTATGACCCTAGGTGCAATCATTTTCAAAATACAACACATGCACTAAAATTGGACCCGGGTATGTCCTTAAACTACGTCCAAAAGAGAGGTATGGGCAATGTGAATGTCTTCTCGCCTTGTGTGGTAGGGCACAGCACAGCAGATGTCATTCCAGATCTAGAGCAGAGCCCAACTGGGGAAGGACCTCCACCTTACAGAAAACCGCAGCCAAATAACACTTGACCCTACTCATAGTGTTGTGTTCCTGCCGGTGAGTAAGGTTGCCAGAGCTCAACGAGGGGGGTGGGGTTAGGGTCGGCAACGCGCATGTAACTCTTCTGGAGTTGCAGGTGTACATAGGCTACGGAGACTGCTTAACATCAGGCAGGCCGTATGCTTGTTTGCCACCGACGTAGTATAAAAAAAAAGAGTCATCCCGGCGCCCTCCACAAAAATATACTCGTAACCGTGTTGAGGAGCTGCGGCCATACGGTGCTCAAAAATACCCCTTAGGTAAAAGGTTAATAAGTATCCTAGTTCAGTTATATTTGGCTAATTATATTCTACTCACAGCTTTCAATGTAAATCGGACAGGACTGTATATCCATGGGGTAAAGTTGAAATTCCATTTGGCAGGCGATGATGGCATGCATCCGTGCCGCGTAGCGCACCGTCTGATTTCGATAAAGAGTGACGGACGAGAACTTGTGTGTCAACTCTGCTATTTCTGAAAATGTACAGTTAAAGAATTTTTATCGTTTTTTCCCTGATGACATAAATTAATGTATAAATATTAATGCCCTGCAGTTGGTAACACCTGTAACGGCCATTGGATAACTCATTCAAATTTATAACGTATTTTAGTGCAATAAATTCCAAATTCAAATCGCGAGCGCTCGATTTGATCATTCGAAAATCTATATGGAAAACGGAGAAATTCTATTTTTGATACACGGGCGATATACATTGGGAATCTAGTGATATGTGCAATTATACTATTCCCTAGTAGAATTTAAATGCCTAGTAGTGGAGATAGTGTTGAAGAAAAACAGGAAATCGAGCGCTCGAAATTCAATAATTAGCCCCCTGGTAATTTCAATGACAGTTACCGCTGTTATGCGTGGTAGGGCAGAGCGCCTAGTATCAAAATACGAGTACGTTAAGAATCATAAAATGTATAAAGTGGGTGATAGACGGGCGAGTAAGTTTGCGAACTTATGGCTTGACGACTTTTTTTGCTTGTAAAGTACACGTACTTAGGCTGACACACGAGCGAAAAAGGTCGTCGAGCCGTAAGTTCGCGAACTTACTCGCACGTCTATCCGGGACTTAACGGTTTAAAGCTTAAACTTAAATAAATACTGTGACAAAAGGTAATTAATACAATATTTTTTTACGAGCTTTAACATAAAGTCATTTGCTATTGATTTACTTGAAAAAGATAGGTATTATTTGATTGTGCAAAATATGAAAACGTTTGTCAATATTTTACGTCAAACAAAACAAAATGTAAACGTTTTATACAGGATGTTTAATTAGTCACCTGCAATAATTTACGGGTGAATATATAAGTCATAATGCGCAACTTTTAATATGGGTCCAACACTGAAATCGAGAAAAAAAAAATTGTCTGTTTCATACATTTTAGCTGTCTGACCTTAACATTTTTATGAGAGTTTTTTTTTGCGATTTCGGGGCTGGACCCATAGTAAAAGTTGCTCAATATAACCTATATATTTAGCCTGTAAATTATTGCAGCTAACTAAATAAACACCTTGTATAGACATAAAAATATTCATAAAATGTGACTTAGTTAATTGCACGCTACTTCTAGCATAAAGTGTCATTTGAAAATATATTAAACCTATAATTTACGTAGCGATTGAAAGTGCACCCATTCGAAAAAGTTAATTACTGGGAAAGAAATTGTGGAAACGAATTTTCTGACTGAGTTTCCACGAAAAATTAACAAACTTTCTCCCTCATATTATGAATATATTACGAACATTGACATATATTTAAAGACGGGCCACAACGTGATTGGTTAATGAGTTCGTATCACGCGCGCGATTGGTTGCAACTTGTTGCATTAGACTGCACGATTCACTCGAATTCGTGAGTGACACCACTGAAGTAGCACCATTCTTAGTGCCGGTAAGGCTCGTCCTTATATATGTCAATGATTATGAATGTGAAAGCCCACCTTGTGAGCCTCTTCCAGGGGATTCCAGTGATGCTTTAAGTTTAAATATGAACAAAGGTATTTCTTCTTCATAGGTTTTTAATCAGTTACTTTTACAAAGCTTCTCTCTTAGCCGAATAATAATGAATGACAGACAAAAAAAAGAAGATGCCACAGATAACATATATCCGTTTTACGCGCCAAAAGTGATCCTTTGGGCGGCCTTAAGCGAACTGTCATATTAATATAACCTAATGTTGGTACACTGTATTGATCATACAATTTTATTAACAAATACTGGAAATGATATTAAGGCTACATTGTCAAACCTAGAATAATACAGAATGAAATGAGTACAGAAAATGTAAATGCTAACACTCGGCTAATCCTGGCATAAAACGCGACTCTGCGTTTTGAGAGTTAAACAGAAATAATCTACATTACGCATAATGCACAACAAAACAATGAACAATAGAAAACAAGAAAAATTACTTAACTACATCACTACAGGCATTCCTCTGATACCTGCAATGACTCACTCTTATAGACTACATCAATGCACGTGTTTACATGTCATTGACTCACTGTTACTTTACATCATTGCAGCGATATGTCTACAATGACTCACTGTGTTAGGTGTATGTAACATATACATAGCTCGTTCTCAATTTCCATCATTACATGACTTCTGTAATGATTCGCTATTTTATATCAAATAATCAAGGACATTCATAAATTCACTTTTAAATATTTATTCACTTGTCACTTGGACTTCTAAATTTCAAATATATTTCACTAAATTTACTGGCACATCATTATATGACTTTTGTAATAACTCGCTCTTTTGTATCAAATAATCAAGGACATTCATAAATACACTCTTCAATATAAATTCACTTAGGCTTCTGTATTGCAAGTAATTATAAAATAGACTTCTCATTTTTACACTAAATTCTCTGGCTCATCTTAAACATTATCATGGATAAGTACACATGTACTAAAAAAACATTTAATAGTATCACAAAATTCTCTTATTCGCTCAATAATTAATTATGTATTTTGTAAACATAAATTTTAACGTTAAATTGTTTATCACACATTCACTTATAAAGTTTTTCTCTACTGTATTCACATGTCACAAAAGTAATCAGATAGTATTTTAACAGTATAATGTACATTTATGTCAGTCTCTTGTGTCCTAAGTTATTATCACAAGTATATGTTTACTAAACTTTTAGACCTTACTCTGAAACTAATAAGTTTTCACATTTAACGTATTTTTCTCTATTTTCTACAACATTAACATATATTAATTGCTCTGAATGTAATCTTTGCCTTCACTCTGAATCACTAGAAATTACGTCATTACTGAAAACTAACCAAGGGTGCAACTTATCTACCGCATAAGTTCCCTTGTACGCCTTAGCACCTTGTTTACGCGTGATCGGAGTATCTTCCACTTCGTAACGGTCGTTACCTAATACTTTACTAATTCTGTACGGGCCAGCGCATTTTTGAACTAACTTTTTACTTTGCCCTGGTTCACCACGGGCTTCTCTCTCCACGCGTACTAAATCGCCTACTTTGTACATTTCAGGTTTTTTCCGGGACTTATCAAAACGTTCTTTCTGCTGTTTTTGACTTTTTTCTATATTTTGGGCAACTTCTTCTCTTATCTTGTCGATGTCTTGAGGTTGCTCAAACTCTGCCACTACCGTATTCATAACACCATCCGAACACCCAGTAGGTCTCAAACTAAATAGCACCTCAGCAGGCGTGCGACCTGTCGTCTTGTTAACAGTGTTATTTATTGCCCATTGAACTTGAGGTACAGCTAAATCCCATAAATTATCTGGTTTATCATGATTAACGGCTGTGAGCGCGTCTACAATTGTACGATTATATCTTTCTATCTGTCCATTCGCGCGAGGACTGGCGACAGCATTTAACACATGTTCCATGACACCTCTTTGTTTTAAAAACTCAGCGAATTCTTTACTGGTAAAACTAGTTCCTCGATCTGAGATAATTCGTCGCGGTACGGCATACAGAGAAAAATATTCATTGAACACCTTTATGGTAGTACTAGTCTTAACGTTTTTCACAGGTTTAATGTAAATAAACTTTGTAAATGCGTCAATTATACAAAGAATGTAACAATTTTTGGATTTACTCATGGGGAATGGGCCACAGTGGTCTGTATGTAAAGTATCGAACGGTTTATTCACTTTGGGTATCGGGTGAAGATACCCTTCCTTGGGCCCAGCTGGTACTTTGTTATGAGCACAGTTAAGACACGCCTTACAATATTTTTTGATAAAGCGCCTCATTTTTGGGAACCAATACACGCGACTGACTTTTTCATAAGTTTTATCGAATCCAACGTGTCCTAAATCATCGTGGTTCATACGAACTATTTGCCATCTAACTGTTTTTGGGACTACCCATTTGAGATTTATTTCTTCGTTCTTGTTTATTATTCGATATAAGCGTCCGTTTTTCAGAGTAAAATTTTTATGAACCTCTACAATATCTTTGGTATTTGGATCGCTCAGTATGTTCACTATACGTTGTAATTCAGAGTCCTGTTGTTGTACTGTTTGAAGCCATGTATCATCGTTAATTGATAAAATATCTACTACTTCCGTAATTTCATGTGGTTCGGACTGTATTGGGTTCCGGGATAAAGCGTCTACATGGAGCATCTTAGTGCCCTCTCTATGCTCTATAATCAGATCGTACTCTTGCATAAGAATATACCATCGCGCCACTCTCGGTATCAAATCACGTTTGGTCATCGTGCTACGAATGGCAATACAGTCTGTAACTACTTTAAAGGTCTTACCGAGTACATAAACCCTAAATCGTTCCAGAGCACAGACCACAGCCAGTGTTTCTAATTCATAGGAGTGTAATTTACTCTCATCGGGAGTGGTCTGGCGGCTGTAATACGATATAGGTTGCAGCCCCGCTGTAGGGTGCCGTTGCATAAGTATGGCTGCAACACCCAACTTACTAGCATCTGTGTGAATTTCTAATTCAGCACTTGGATCATACAACGCTAATACTGGGCGACTCGTCAACTTTTGTTTAAGCTCCTTAAAGGCGTTAATTTGCGATTCACCGAAATCCCATACCTTATCTTTTTTTGTGAGGGCCGTCAATGGTCTAGCTATGACTGAAAAGTTTTTGATAAAACGCCTGAAGTAGCTTGTGAGCCCAATGAATTGGCGAACCTCATGTACATTTGTTGGTACTGGAAAGTCGTGTACAGCTTTGATTTTGCCTAAACCCGGTCGTACCCCCTCTGAGCTAATTTCATACCCCAGATAGTCGATACGGGTCTGGAAAAAGTGGCACTTATTCAAATTTAACGTGAGTTTAGCGGATCGTATTAATTGAAATACTTTTTCCAACTTATCTAGACCTTCGCTTATCGTTTTGGAAGCAACTAATAAGTCATCCATATAGGCCAAAGCCAAATTCCGTCCAAAACCTCTCAGCATAGCATTAATGGTTCTCTGAAAAACACTCGGAGCGTTCGCTAACCCAAACGGCATGCGATTAAACTCATACAATCCGTCAGGGGTAACGAACGCTGTGAGATGCCTACTTTCCTCATCCATAGGCACTTGATAATATCCTGATGCTAAGTCGAGACTACAAAAATAAGCGTTGCCTCCTAAACTGTCTAACTGGTCCTCGATTCGAGGCAACGGATATTTGTCCTTTAGAGTCTTCCTATTTAAGGCTCTGTAGTCTATACACAAGCGTTTCTCGCCATTTTTCTTTTTCACCAGTATTACCGGGCTTGAATAGGAAGACGTACTTTCTCGTATAATATCGTTTGATAACAGATCTTCGATTATCTTCGACAACTGTTCGCGTTCAAGTTGTGACATTCTATAAGGGTTATGTACCACCGGTACATTGTCATTTAAAGTTATGTGCATTTTTGATAAGTCGGTTCTTCCTAGTTCCTTGAGATTCAACGCAAAACAATCCCTATACCTTTCTAGTAAATTATAGAATGCACGTTTATCAGTTTCGTTCAACTCTATACCTAATTTCACCTGATCCATTGGCAACGGTAGGTAATTTCCAGTTTGACTTGTGGTACATGTGCCTACATATTCATTGGGGACTTCTTTATACTGATAACCTCGAGTAAGTAACTCATCCACTTTAAAATTTAAGGTATTATTTGATAAGTTACTTATCATTACATATCCTTTACCATTTTCAAATTTATAAATTCCCGGAAGAACCATGTAATCAGTATTACCCACTTTCTGTCTATGGCTATATTGTATAAACAGTCCACCTGAATAATCACTTTCTACTTTGACATCCATTGGAGAGGTGGAATGTGGCAAGATAGCAATATTATCCTGAATTAATAATTGTAATTTTTCATTCTCTCCCACAACCTCAGGTTTTTGTAAGAATATCAACTCGTCATTTGTTTTAAAGGCCATGACATGAGGCTGTTCAGTAAAGGTTTGTCCGACTAATATAGGTGCTAGCAAGTACTGATCGGGTACAATTAAAATTTTAACCTCTCCTCTGACGTTGTCTATTTCTAAAGTCACTACTTTTCTGCCCAAAGGCTTAACCAACGAATTGCCAAATCCCTTTAATAAAGGTAAGTCGCTAAGGTCCCAGTCCATAAGCAAATTTCGAGCATTAGTTTCTCTCATCAGGGTACACCGGCTACCAAAATCAACATATGCCTGGCATTGTACACCATTAACATGAATAGACTTAAAATATTTGTCATTTCCATCTGTAGAGTTATCAAAATTATCAATACATAGAATTGTTTTTTCTCCGTTTAAGCTCTGCCGTTCCTTATCATTGCTACTACCAGAATCAGCCTTTTTACGGCAGTCTTTTGTTTCGTGGCCTAGCTTGTAACAGTAAGTGCATTTTTTTAGTGGTTTAGTACACCTAATACTAATATGCCCTACTTCATTGCAGTTAAAACACCGTAGAGGCTGTGTGTGTGAATCGTTGGTTTTATTATGGCTGTATACAGCTTTGTTTAATGGCATGTTCTTACTGCGCATAAGATTGTTTGTATCAGCTAAAGAAACAGTACGCAAATAATTTAGTAATTGTTCTGGTTTTTCAAACATACATGCACCAGCACTCATCCTTACAAATTTGTCATCAATACCATGGATAATGCATCCAACAGCCTTTCGGCCGGATATCTCACACTTATTTACTAAAGCCATTTTGTCATAATAATAGTTTTCTAAGGGCTGTCCAATCCTACAACGAAGTTTCAACATATTTGTCAACAGTTCACCATAATTCTCATTAATTAGAAAAGCTGTTTTTAACTTCTCTGTCCATTCAGCCCATGTAAACAGTACTGATGGCAGTCCTTGGTACCATTTTTTGGCTAAGCCGCTTAATTTAGGTATGGCATAATGACAAATTTGTCGGTCATCCCAATGGTATATCTGGGCACATTCATTTACTTTGGTTAACCAGGTAAGTATAGTTTGGCTATTATCATTAGGGTCAAATTCTGGCACCACACTGTGCGAGACTGGAAAGTTATTAGACCCAAAAGAAAATGGTAACGGTGGTGTTTGGGTCTTATTACGGTCTGACTTCGAGCTTGTGTTCGACCTTTGGCAACAACTATGTGAGTGAGACGGATGATCATTATAACACTCTCTTCTTTTACGTTTACGTTTGTGTGCCCTATCATGCGACGTGCTCATACACCTATAGTGTTTATCAGTACTAGTACTTGACCTCCTTTTACTTCTTCTGCCACGCTTCCTACTACGACTACGAGAGCTTTCCATTTTAAACTTTCACTATTGCAGATCGACAATAGAAATCAAATAATCAAATAAAATGAAAGTTAATACCAGTAATTCAGAGTGAAGTTCAAAGTAAACAATTATAACTGAGTCTCTGGAAATAATTAACACAAATTACTACAGCTATTTATGATGAACTAACAAAATAACAATTTCTCTTCTTCCTTGTAGCTGAATATTTTCAGAATTATTTAAAAACATTTTCCATTCACTGTCAAGATACACTCAAGAAGAACAAACAGTTTTATTCAATTGGCAGTATTTTAGCTATTATAGTTTTAGTAATTGTAGCATTCAGATCCCAAAAAAAAAACGGACACGCACAAACGCCAAACACCATGAAACATGCTTTTGAGAGTACGTTCACAACACAAAACACACCAACGTCGTATTTTCTTATAGCAAAAGCTAGGTTAGATAGTGCAGAAAAGTTTGTTCAAATAGGTTAGCTTTCGTTATTCAGATATCCCTTTTCCGTCTCTGAGCTTAGTTAGTAAGCAATCACTCCGCTAATTGCCAAAACACGGTGAATACAGATGTAAATAAATGGAATTCTCTGACCTTAGCTTCCGATTCATAGAAATCTTGTCCTTCACAGCTAGGCGGGCGTCGGTTTTAGAAGGTAAGCTGCTCCTATTCATCCCGACTTCTGAATTGAAAGCCCACCTTGTGAGCCTCTTCCAGGGGATTCCAGTGATGCTTTAAGTTTAAATATGAACAAAGGTATTTCTTCTTCATAGGTTTTTAATCAGTTACTTTTACAAAGCTTCTCTCTTAGCCGAATAATAATGAATGACAGACAAAAAAAAGAAGATGCCACAGATAACATATATCCGTTTTACGCGCCAAAAGTGATCCTTTGGGCGGCCTTAAGCGAACTGTCATATTAATATAACCTAATGTTGGTACACTGTATTGATCATACAATTTTATTAACAAATACTGGAAATGATATTAAGGCTACATTGTCAAACCTAGAATAATACAGAATGAAATGAGTACAGAAAATGTAAATGCTAACAAATGCAAACAAGTTACAAAATATTCTGAATGAAAATTATATCGTGAATTGAAACACGTCTAAATGAACAATTATCAACAATATATACTCGTAGGTAAATCCATTATTCATTATCCTCCTGCTGTCGATTTAATAGGTAAGATTGAAAAAGAATACAAAATTTAATATTCTTAAAATAATAACAAAATCGAAATAGTCTTGCAGTCTTTACACCGCTTTCAGAGTTTGAGTAAACACTGAAACACTAATATTTATTTCTATAAAAAAAAAAAAAACATTTTTTCGGTTCTTGTTTTTAGGATAATCTCATTTAGATGTAGATTTAGATTTAGTTAAGATAATTTTCTGTTGTTGTCACAAAGATGTTCAAAGGTGCCCAAGGACTTTCAAAGTTAATAGGTTATGTTATGTATTGTATATATCTTGAAACGTCTAGTCATGCAACCATAGAGGCACAGTAAGAGGTGGTACAGTAAGTTGCAGAGATAAAACTGGCCATCTCTGCATAGGTACTTATTTGCAGAGGGGTCAGTTATCTCTGTGGCTTACTATTCCTATGCTTCTACCATCTTCTAATTTAATTTTAATTATCAAGTTGTACATTACGATAGATACACAAGACCAGCATAGAAGTTGATGAATTTTGACGTTAATTAATATTTTTACTTTATAAAATTTTAACTTTAATAAAATTTTCGAAGAAACGAGACTTCGTGGCGGGTATCCTCACGTGCCCTCAATGTGCACGGGGGTTCACCTCAATCGGCTACGTCAGCCATCTTGGGGCGCAAGAGCGCCGAGGTAACTAGGAGTCGAAGTGATCACCATGGTCCAAATCGGCCCGAAGGACCATGTCATGTCATGGCGAAGAAAATTACCCTACCCAATTAACCTCAGCAAGTGGAATCTCAGTCAGGACAAAAAAAAGATAGTGAAAGCATAGTGGTCATACAGGTGGAAAATCGTGAAAATCCGTACAGACAGCCTGATCTTATATAATATGTTAAATCTGACGGCCATGTTCATGAAAGTCATTTTTTTATCAAATTTATTTTCTTTTGCGCATTCAATTTTTTCAATATTTTAGAAGATTTTTAAAATATTTAAGCTTACATCTAAAACATATATCATAAACTACTGTACCATAAGGTTTGCAATCTGGATCCAAATAATACGGACCGCGTCTCCGATACAAATTTGATCTGATTGATAACGCTTGTTTATAGGAATGAATTTACACTCAATGGAATAGAACGTTGAGTTTCAGAAGATTTTTTTGTCTACAAATACAAATTAACGTTACCGATTATCTCTGAAACGAATCTATCGATCTCTTTCCAGTTTTTTATACCTACACGATTTGTTATAAACCAGCAAGGGTTCTGTTCTAATTACACTAGGGGTTTACATTTATATAATAACCTGAATGGCAATTCATTTCAGAATTAAATAATACTTCCTCCTTTATTCATAAAACTATAAAACTCAGCAAACCTTTATTTCTAACAAAAAAAGAAGTCATATTTTGAGGACGTGGCGCTGTTGTCGGCATTGTATCAAAAAACACAGCAATTTCAGTCCGGACGATGGTTTTAGGATCACATCCACATGAAAGCCAGTCATTAGATTTTGTTGTTTGTATTTAATACTAGCTTATATACCAAATTTCAGCTTTCTAAGACTTCAGGAAGTACCTAAATAATTTCGATGATCATCAGTGAGCGAGTCAGTGACGAAATCGTTTCTTTAGGTATCAATAAAATCCAAATTATAAGAGCTATGCAATTGAAACTTTATATGTTTAATGAGTAATCGACATCATATCCCTTGAATTTTGTTTATGTCATATAATCCAATCCCTAGTTATGAGCGTTCATAAAAACGACAAAGCGCTTCGAGACAAGGTAGTGCGCAACTTCGCTTGGCTCGTCTTGGCGGATAAGGATAAGATAATTATTTACTACAAGCCCGTTGTGTCCTACTGCTGCTGGGTCTGTAACCCACTAAGAACCTTTTCGAATAAAGGAATTATGTTTGTTAACTACCTTGACAACCTATATTATTTATGCTTGTTTTCTGGTCATTCATTTCTTTGTAACATACAATTTAAGCTATCAATTGGTACCTTATCAGTACGCCATCGAAGTTAACCCGATGTTGTAATTCAATTAATAATGTGTAATTCACCGATAACGATCGTTCGACACGATCTTGGTCTCCCCTAGACGACGTAACTATGATAAGCAAGGCTCGGAAAAACGCCCGTCATTTTAAAAACATAACCATAACTTAGGACCCATTTATGATTCAAAAATGTTCGTCTATCCACGTCATTGGGGCATATTTAATCGTTGTGTAAGTCTCTGTTGTACGGAACAGGGTTATGTTTTCATAATGACGGGCGTTTTTCCGAGCCTTGATGATAAGAAATTTTGTTATATTTGTAATAGGTATGTTTCCCTCAAACTGACCGAGATTTGCAACTCTCAAACGACTTAAAAATAATTGATTTTCAGTACACTTTAAAGTTTATTCTAAGACCCGATGTATTGCGAATTTTGTCATGTTTACTTAAATCGTGACAAGCAATGTCAATTAAAATGATGATATCGTATATTGCAGATAGTATTTAATTTGTATGAAAAATAGGCAGTCTAAAGACTTCATAATTTTTAAAAGTTATTGAACAGAAGTTTTATCGTTTGGGGAAACATTATGTTTTAATATTTTGCTTGTGTTACCTGT
Organism: Cydia pomonella; assembly: GCF_033807575.1. NCBI lineage: Eukaryota > Metazoa > Arthropoda > Insecta > Lepidoptera > Tortricidae > Cydia > Cydia pomonella. The sequence goes on along the minus strand of NC_084706.1, from coordinate 20,633,339 downwards.
AATGGCTCCTCTACACGATGGCCCAGCACCTGACCAGCGAGATGGCCATGTGATGGTGATGGTTCCTCTACACGATGGCCCAGCGCTGGACGGTTGAGACTGTTGAGAGCACGAACTATAGTGCGTACATTGCACAGAATAGGCCACGTGTAGATGCGTACGGAACACCGTGGCCATCCCATCGCCATCCCGCCGCGCCATGAGCCATCCTACACCACTACCCTCTCTACATGCTGGCCCATCTTAGTGGGCCAGTATGATGGCCCATCATGTAGAGGAGCCATAACATCTGCCCCACCCGGTATATTATGTATTAGAGTGCGCTCATTGCAAGGCGTCAGATCCAGCACAAAAGAACAAGCGGTTTGCAGGATTTAAAAGAATACAGTGTTTCCAATCTCTACTACTTTAAGGGCAACATTACCAGCCGACTGATGACGGTAGTATATAGCTCCTCCTAAAATTGAACAAACCCTATTTTATTAAATTTCATCCGTTAGGTTGGATTTCCACCAGTATTTTGTTAGGACTTAGTTAACTAGGCGAACATCCGATCGGCGTAGTTGCAAAAAAATAGGAAAAAAAGGCTTTCGCTTTCGCTACTAGTTGTAAATCAAGGCTCGGAATCGGTTTTAGAAGTAGTAGGTATTTACACCGGTTTATTTTGCTTTTACTTCGAATTTTCATAAAATAAATAAATATTATAAGACATTATTACACAAATTGACCAAGTCCCACAGTAAGCTCAATAAGGCTTGTGTTGAGGGTACTTATAATATATACATATTTATAAATACTTAAATACATAGAAAATACCCATGACTGGAACAAATATCCATGCTCATCACACGAATAAATGCCCTTACCAGGATTTGAACCCGGGACCATCGGCTTCATAGGCAGGGTCACTACCCACTAGGCCAGACCGGTCGTCAACGACACGATAAGAACGCAAATATTTTAAAAACTTTATTGTAACCTAAATAAACCGGTTATTCGACGCGCGACGAGACAGCCGTCCGGCCTGGTGGTGTGCTGCGTAAACAAAGACACCCACATAGGACGAAACCGGTTTTTATTGTTCTAAACCGGTTAATCTGTCAAGAACTTTAAGGTACTATTCTCTTAAATACCGTAAAAAAATAACGATTTAACGATCGAAACCGAAATTAAAATGTTTTGCGCCAAGTCCATAATAACGGTTTGGAAATTTAACCGGTTTCCGAGCCTTGTTGTAAATTGTTATAAAGCTCTCTCGAGTGTCTAAAATTAAAAAGTTTACTCTTAAGAATGACTCACGTTAGACCGGCCCGGGGCCAGGCCGGGGCCTCAGACACCTCGGTTTCTATAGGCCATCGATCAGTCGAACACCCGTCATAGAAAACAAAGTGTCGGACGCCCCGGCCCGGTCCCGGACCGGTCTGACGTGAGTCATCCTTTAAGCGATAAACCAGACCCAAAAAGTCTAAGACTTAATATTTTCCCGAAAGCGCAGTTCAAGTACTGATGGTGAATTGCTCACATCATCTTCTAAAGCCTACCAGTAATATATGATCACGCGCCATATTGCGGAATTTCATTGGAACTAAATTCTTCATACTAAACTGAACTGTCACCCTATACATGGGAATAACAGCGCCCTCCTGACAATGATCATCTATTTCTGGTCGAGCTTTACTTACCTTCTATACTCTCTTTGAGTCTACTTAGCCTTGAGTTAAGCAACACGTTACACGTTGACAGCAAATCTTGTCCGAGACAGTGAGTTTTTCGATTTTTCCCGTATTTCAAAACATCGTGGCATTATTAGCGAGTCTTGTTAAACACAAAATTAATTTACAACATTGTTTCGTTTGGTACCAGGTTCATTAAAATACTTTGCTGTTTTACTTATTAAATATTTTAAAAGTAATCAAGAAGATTGCGATCGAATATTCCATACTCGTAAAAAATTAAAGTTTGTAAACAAAGCGCTTTCTGCGCCCGAAATATTTATAAAATAAATACTCGAAAAAAACCGTTTATTCTGGAAACTCTTCTCGATTAATCATCTTTAATTATCTAAGTTTTCATTGAACGAGTATTTGGATGTAAACTATACGTACGAAAACTATAAATGTAGTAGGCACGAAGTATTTAGATACAAAAAATAAGTTGTTATAATTTCTCCACTGAATTTGATACAAATATAGTGCGATATTGGATAATTGTGCCAGCTAACGAGGTGCAACGAACAATTGATCAATCAAATACCGCGATGTAACGTAAATCGTATGAAATTATCAATGACGTCTATGAAGGCCTAATAGGCCTATGTATAAGTTTAGCAAGCCATTTCCGTCAGTAGAAAAAGGTGGAAATTAAAAAAAAGTAGGCATGTAGGGTTGATGTCCCAAAGAAAATTTAAAATTTCGCGCCTTTTTCTACTGACAAGGTGTGCTTGTCTGAGTTACATGTACAATCATAGAGGACTTTATACGTTCCACTCTAAAAATTATAAAATTGTATTTGAAAGAAAATGTGTCCTTTTTTTGGTATATTTTCTTACCTGTGACTTTAGAATTGAGGAAGTACGGATCGGGGTGCCAAAGGTTGTCAAAGAACTCCGGCGGCAAGGTCACGTGATCGTCGCCTTCTTCGAAGATATCTTCTGGTAGTTGCAGTCGGCTCTCGATCCATGTCTGTCTTATGAACATGTCCACTCTGAAATGTTAAGCAATTTGTATAGGTAATTTGAGCACTTTACATAATTGCACAAATAAGTTTTGAGATTGAGGAATCAGCTACGACGAATTTAAAAACTATAAATAATATATAATAATAAGTGAATATTGCTGTTATCATTTTGTGTGATAGGTCCTTAATATTTTTCATCATTTAGTACTGATAGTAAAAATTTCGTCACAAAAAGTGGCTTTGGACTTTTCTTTTTTAATGTTTGAGTTGTCTACCTACAGCATTCGTGACGTCATGAATTGATTATCTTAAAAATAATTTTGTTAGTATCTTAAAAAATATTGTTTCCTTATCTCAAGGAACGTGTGATTTTATGAAAATGCAGGTTTGCAGGTATAATTAAATTTCGCTACCTTGAGGTCTGCTTTTTATTTATCATGTTACTTCAGTCAACCTCAGTACTTTTTGTACCGAGACTGACTGAAATAGCATAACACGTTCGTGCGTAAAGGATTATTCACTACATCTGTAACAGTTGACTTCATTTTCAATTTCGTTTTCAACAATGTCTCGATTAATTAAGGTATCCTTTTATCGTCGACAATGGTAGTTGAACACGTTTTTATTGAATTTTACTATCTACCCTTACAAAATGGGTACGTATAAACCATTAGGTTATTACGATCAATATCAACGTATTGCCATTCCATACTTAGATCATTGATACGATCGGAGTAAATACTGCTAATCACTCACATGCTGTTTTAATCGGACAATTAATCTTACTCGGTTATTCGATTAAGGGAAACTTTTCTTGTATCAAGAAAACTTATCTACTTAGCTGTTAGCACACGTAATTAATAACGAAATGATTATAGCTACTAGGTCTTCGATGCACTTTGCAAAATTATATCTTTGTCCATATTCAAGTTCCCGCTTCAAATCGATATCGATCGATCGTGCATTTCTTTATTATTCGCTTTGAAACGATCTGGCTATGTTCGACGCTTACCTGTGGGGTAAGCGCCTGAGCCTCAAGCATTTACGACTGGACATGATCGCGACGGCAACCAAAAATAGGCATAAGTTCGCCTTTGTACTACACAATAATGTTTTTTTTTTTTCAAAGATTCAAAAGATTTATTTGTACAATGTTCTATCTGATGTAATCAATTTTTCCTTTTTTTCGTACAAAAAGGGTTTACGTACTTACTTACTTACTTAAAATAGGTACCTATGTAGAAATATACCGCAAGACACCGCGTCACGCGCGACAAGAGCAGCAGCCATAGAGTTGACTAGACGCCCACGCTCACGAAACGCTAGTGTGGGGTGGCATTGGTGGCGATTCGATTTAGTTCGATCAATCTAAATCTCTAAAAAAAAAATCTCAAAGAAATTTAAATCATGGTTTCAATTCCACAATCATGATTGTTATTTTTTAAATTTTAATATTTTTAGTTAATAACCTGAGCATTCCAAAGACAACAATCATTTTTAAATAACCCAAGAAAACGTAAGGATTAAGAAAATATTTACTCGTACTCCTCGCCTTAATATAAAAGTACTTTTAATAATTATAAAAACGATTAAACCCTTGCTAATCTGCTAGACCTTTGGCAAGAAAAGAAAAATTCGTCTCCGACCTTTTTGCCTTAAACCTTCTATTATCATTATTCATTATGCTAAGTCTTCTTTTGTTAAGCTCTCAAGCATTATAATATGGTTGAACAGATTTAGTAACATTTTGGTAAAACACTTTTACTACTTTCAATAAGTTTCAACCACTCCCAGACTTTGAATTAATTACGTGTAGAAAGATGGATGTTGTGCTTGGTACAATTTTTCAAGCACAATTTAAGATGAAATTCTTTTGAAATAATCTAATAGACCGCGGGCCAGGAGTATATTTCGTCATTCATCGCCTCCCGGCTGATACTTTTGTCAGATAATATAGGTACATAAATACAGGGACATTCATACACAAATTGACTAAGTCCCACGGTAAGGCTTGTGTTGGGGGTACTCAGACAACGATATATATAATATACAAATACTGAAATACATAGAAAACATCCATAACTCAGAAACAAATATCTGTGCTCATTACACAATGCCCTGACTGGGATTCGAACCCAGGACCATCGGCTTCATATGTAGGGTCATTGTCACTAGCCATTAGGCCAGACCGGATCAGATAGGGTCGGATGAGTGTAGATGCTATGATAGTGTAGGTGAAGATAACAATTTTTACGTGTTTCGGTGGCTGCCATAGCTCAACCCACCAACGGAGAGGCACCTGACGTCCACGAGGGCTCATCATACATATCCGTTAACCACTATACGAGTTTTCGCCCGGGAAATCATTCCAATCATTGGTCATGGAAATCTGTTCCTGGCTCGCGGTCTATAAGGTATTATACGTCTATAATACTTCTTTTAAATAAATTCTTCTTTTGTATGTTTGGGTCACGTTTTTAATAGCGTATTTTAAGCATTATACGTCCTTCTTTTAGAGTTATAATAACGCACTTTAAACATAATTTTCTGGATTCTTATAAGCACGTTTAAAACTACTATACCTCTACGTGCCTCTACGTACTAAAAGCTCTATCATAAAAACCTTAGTAAAAATTACCCAACTTATGAATACTTGTGAAATTTAATTTAATAAATATTCATAAAATAATTTTTGAAATCGATATTTTACTTGAAGCCAGAAGGGAGTAGGTGTAGTTATATGATCATAATGTCATAATGAGTGTGTCTGGTGTGTAACGTGTGTATCATAATGTGATTTGAAGTTTTTAGAAACGAAACAATGTTGTAAATTAATATTGTGTTTAACAAGACACGCTAATAATGCCACGATGTTTTGAAATACGGGAAAAATCGAAAAACTCACTGTCTCGGACAAGATTTGCTGTCAACGTGTAACGTGTTGCTTAACTCAAGGCTAAGTAGACTCAAAGAGAGTATAGAAGGTAAGTAAAGCTCGACCAGAAATAGATGATCATTGTCAGGAGGGCGATGTTATTCCCATGTATAGGGTGACAGTTCAGTTTAGTATGAAGAATTTAGTTCCAATGAAACTCAGTAATATTTTCCACAAGTCTCGGGAACCCTCGTTTTACGGTACGTTTTTAAACGGTTTAAACCGACTTCAAATAAAGTTTATTTTGTATGCTTGTTACCGAAAAACCCCGTTATCTATGAACAAATTTAGATTTTTAGTTCCAGATTAACACAGTTACGCCGGGTGGGTAAGTGGTTTAAACGTTCCCGTGTTATTAAGAAAAATAATAACTACCTTAACATAGCCCATAAATAAATACCTAAAAACTAACATACATATTAAAACAATATATTTTAAAACTTCAAATCACATTATGAATATTATGATACACACGTTACACACCAGACACACTCATTATGACATTATGATCATATAACTACACCTACTCCCTTCTGGCTTCATGTAAAATATCGATATTAAAAACGAATTTCAGAAAATTATTTTATGAATACTTGTGAAATTTAATTTAATAAATGTAATAATGTATGTATGTTTAAATACTGTAAATATTGAAGTTGTGTCTGTGTATATGTCATATGGAAAGAAAAAAAGTGGCTGTGACATAATCGGACAGACAGACTTCTTCTTGTTGTGCCATGTCATCATCTGACGTCGGCGACCATCTCTCGGAACTTATTTCTATCTTTTGCTATTCTGCTCAGGTTAGCAGCGTCCTTAATATGAGTCCAGCTTTTAATGTTATCCATCCAGGCTAGCTTCCGTCTTCCTCTACTTCTTTTACCCTCTATTTTGCCTTCTATTATTTTCCTTAGAATTACATATTTATTGTTACGATATATATGTCCAAAGTATGAGATCTTTCTTTTCTTTACTGTTTCCAAAAGTTCCAATTTTTTCTTCATTCTTTGCAAAACTTCTACATTAGTTATTCGATCTCTCCATGATATTTTTAGCATTCTTCGGTAGAGCCACATTTCAAAAGCGTTTATTTTTGCCTCGATGGTTCGGTTTATGGCCCAGCCTTCGACACCATACATAAATACAGATAACACGTAACATTTAACCATTCTCCATCTGAGTTTCAGGTTTATATCTTTGTTGGTGAATAGCTTGTTCATTTTCATGAATGTACTTCTTGCTATCTCTATTCTTGACAGACAGACGGACATGACGAATCTATAAGAGTTCCATTTTTTGCCATTTGGCTACGGAACCCTAAAAATACGGGAAGTACTTTTGTGAATGTACAACCGAACTCAATTGTAAAGCCCGGCCATATATAATCATTGTCAAGAGGACGCTGTTATTCTCATGTATAGCGTGACAGTTCAGTTTAGTATGAGAAATTTAGTTCCAATGAAATTCCGCAATATGGCGCGTAATCGTATATTACTGGTCAGGCTTTAATTTGACTGTACTTATCGACCGAATCGATCCCGCTCGTGTCAAATCCTTTCAGTCGCGTCCAATTGTAAAGGTTACTTAAAAATATAAAGCGTCATCAATAGAATCGATTATATGGCCTTTGCAGGTTCAATCGAGAGTAAAAAAATGTTTCTAATTTGCATTGTCACAACCATACAATTGCTTTTTGACATATGTCAGCCTTAGAGTTTAAATAAAAAGCGGCCAAGTGCGAGTCGGACTCGCCCATGAAGGGTTCCGTAACATTTATGACGTATTAAAAAAAACTACTTACTAGATCTGGTTCAAACCAATTTTCGGTGGAAGTTTGCATGGCAATGTATATCATATATTTTTTTTTAGATTTTTCATTCTGTTATTTTAGAAGTTACGGGGGGGGGGGGGACACACTTTTTACCACTTTGGAAGTCTCTCGCGCAAACTATTCAGTTTAGAAAAAAATGATATTAGAAACCTCAATATCATTTTTAAAGACCTATCCATAGATACCCCACACGTATGGGTTTGATGAAAAAAGATTTTTTGAGTTTCAGTTCTAAGTATGGGGAACCCCCAAAATTTATTGTTTTTTTTCTATTTTTGTGTAAACATCATAATGCGGTTCATAGAATACATCTACTTACCAAGTTTGAACAGTATAGCTTTTATAGTTTCGGAAAAAAGTGGCTGTGACAGAATCGGACAGACAGACGGACATGACGAATCTATAAGGGTTCCGTTTTTTGCCATTTGGCTACGGAACCCTAAAAAGACTGTAGTTCGTTGGGCTTACCTAAAATCCATGTCTTCAACGTTGATAGAGTTGACGTCCACTACGTATATGCTGAATAAGGGTTCCGTTTTTTGCCATTTGGCTACGGAACCCTAAAAAGACTGTAGTTCGTTGGGCTTACCTAAAATCCATGTCTTCAACGTTGATAGAGTTGACGTCCACTACGTATATGCTGAATTCTACTATCACAGGTTGGCCTTTTCTAGCAGGAGGTCGCACTTCTGTTAAAAAAAGTATGCCTTTAAAAATAGTGTTGCGTTGTTTAGTATAATAGTACATAACTATTACTATAGAGACGGGAAACGAAGGATTGCAGGCCAAGTAGATATAGATGTATAGGGATACGCAGCCGGCAACCCCGTTTCTCGCCAAGATTTGTATACTGAGGGCCTTTCTCAAACTTGCAATGAAAGAAAATAGTTAATTTGTTTTATTCGTAGGTTTACAGTAGTTTACATAGCTAAAAACAAATTACGAATTTACTACTATTTGGTGTTTGAAAGACGTGTCACAATTTGACGTTTAAAAAACAAAAGAAGGTTGCTTTACAGGCTTGGGTGTGTAATGCTGCATTATGCGTTATTTAAGTTTTCTATCAACGATTGTTAACTTGTCTAGGTCCCCTGGTCTTAAATGTCACATACGGTTGGTTGGTATGGTTATGGTTAGTCGGATAGAATGGCGGTCATATTGTATCAGTATTTATTTTCTCTCCAAGCAAGATGCAATGCAGAGTAGGTTGTGTATGTGTAGTAATTTATAAATGTTTATTACGGTGAAGTTATGAACTTATTAATGTACTTTCTATTCCTTTTCCTTGTAATTTTGGGCATTGTTTACATTTTATCTATTATAATACTAACATTTTTATTACAATAATCTAAGTCGTTATACTTAATCGTATAATATAATCAAGGGAAGTGTACTTCGCCTAGTGCTTCCAAATTGTAGTACGAATATTCGTGGCTGATTCTGATTTATTTTGTTTTGATACGACCTGAAGCGCTAAGACGGTAAGCTCTTTATCATTTGTCACCATGCCTGTCATGTTCTAACAAGTATGTAAGTGCAAAAGTGATGAGCATAGTGATAGGTGATAAAAATGGAACCATGCTGCCATCGCTGGAGTCGTATCATTATACCTCTCGCGTGGGATGATGGTCATTATGACACGTATTTTTTTATAAAAATAGTATTATTTTTATACTGTCACGTAAACGTGTGTAGGAATTTACATTACTTTCTTTAAAAAAAAAGTACATTTGGTTAATAAAACTACGATAAAAATATATTTCTTCAATTATTTTGTAAATAAGACCCACCAAAACAGACGTAAAAGAAACTTCAGAGGGACCTTTATTCAACGCGATAAGTAATTAATAAGTGCGAGTGAGATGACACGATTCTCCTCGCGCTGATTAGTATGTGAAATGCAAACAGCGTCATGTCATTAATTCCGGTTCGGGTTGATGAATTTTTCATGCAAACGTGTCACTATATATTCAACCTAATGACATCAAAATACAAGTTATGAAACCAGAATCGGACTCATTGAATCTGAGAACATTCGAGGCTTGTAAAACTTTCTTGAACTTGCAAAATTGCGAAATTTTCTAGGTGGGAAAGTTTCAGAAACTTCTCACATATTTGTATGGGGACTTAAAGTTTCCGAAATATAAAATGTAAATTTCTTATATTTCTGTGAAATTATCAAGAACTTTTCCACGTTGATTGAAACTTTCCGCATCTTGCACATCAGCGGTAGCATCATGGTTCCTTTTTTATCACTTGTCACTATGCCCGTCACTTTCGAGCTTTCATACATGTTAGAACGTGATAGGCATGTTGACAAATGATAAAGAGCCGACCATCTTAGCTCTACTGTACTACTGATGTGCCACTGGAAAGTTTCCAAAATTGCGAAAGATTCCACATAGGAAAGTTTCAGAAATCTCACACATTTTCGTATGCGGATTGTAATTTTCGAAACGTAAAATGGATATGTCTTATATTTCTGTGAAATTTTCAAGATTATTCCGAGTATATTTTTGCCTTTTTGGAAACATTCCGCCACTTGCACATTTGTACCTTTGACATAGTTCTCCGGAAGTACGACCCGTGGCTTGAGTGTGTGGTTTCTTTTTGACACAACGTCATTGCACAGCCTGAAACAATGGTATACGTTAAATTGACATGCGAGCGGTCGCGCGATACTTCAGGTATAGTATGAAAAAGGTTGTCGTTAAGATTCAAGATGGCGAAGACGTCTCGAGAATATTATTTTGTGTTTTGCTCATTAGTGTTGTTTAAATGGTAATATTGATAGCTTGTTATGCAATGAACTATTGTGGAAGTATGCAGCAAATGAAAAACTAATCTTGAAAGTTGAAAGGCGTTTAACCATGTTTTAATCAACACCCGGCAATGGCGGCAATCCTTCGTGGCTTTTAGTAAAGTCCAGCTATCTCTTTACGTGTTACAATTTAGCACTTAAATAGTATCACTATGTCTTACCAGCATTAGGTGTATTTTAAAAGAAAAATGAAAAGTATGAATTTCCTCAAATCATGATTTTTACGCCTAATGTGTTACACAAAAGCCATTGTTTATTTTGTGCGAGCGGTGGGCTCCTATTTTGAGCGCGTGTCCATGGTGTGTGTATCGAAGTGGTTTTTGTGTTCAAGTCAATATAGGTACATGTAATGTAACATGTTTTGGTAATGTAGGACGATCGACCAATGTGGGCAAGCGCTCATATTATTACATAGATTTAAAACCTTAAAACCACCACGATACAGCAGCATGTTTAATAGTTATTTTCACGTCAGCAGCTCGAACAAGGGTAATTTGCTGCTTAAACCAGTGAGCAAAATCGCATTTTGCTCACTGAGTGAGACAAAATAACATTCAAGTGACCCTTATATTCGAATGTCATTTCAACGTGCGGGGCCTAATACAAGTTCGAAGTATTTGGATTCCATTATCTTTGTCCCTTTTACGTCATTAGCACAAGAAAGAGACAAAAAAAGTGCATACGTAATTCAACGGTATATTGACGGTTTATAATAGACCCCCGAAATAAGTCAGACCGCATCGTTCCAAATTTATTACGAATAAAGACTCGTAGGGTGTTAAAGGGACAAAGAAAATAGAATCCAAATACTTCGAACTTGTATTAGGCCCCGCACGTTGAAATGGCATTCGAATATAAAGGGCACTTGAATGTTATTTTGTCTCACTCAGTGCAAAATGCGATTTTGCACACTGTTTTTAAGCAGCAAATAGCCCTTGTTCGAGCTGCTGACGTGAAAATGACATTGTTGCTTTGCCACGCGCTCAAAACGGGAGCCCATCGCTTGCACAAAAGAAACAATGGCATTTGTTTCGATAATTAGATCCATACTTTGTCGATTCTACTTTGAGAAATATTCAAAATCGCGGAGGCATTGTAGTTACTGAGTTGTACACAGCTCACAGAGCTACTTCCATTTTAATATTATGACATAAAATTAATTGCCAAGTTGTCAAGTTATGTTTAAACTCGTATGAAAACAACGTGGGAAATTTTCTGCTTTCAGGCCAAGGCGACGGCGACGCAATCGATTATTTGGCATGCACGCCATGTCACTATTTTAAGATTCATTATACCTACTTACCAGAGTCAAAGCAGAAGAACAAGGGTCATTTTATTTAAAGCTTGTAAACACCACTATTCTTAATTTGCAATTTTCATGTTATGGATCGTGTCATTCACGAGGACGCGTGCCTTGAATCGTAATATCATGTTATTAAAGGTTAGATTCGACAAATCTGCGCGTCATCGTGGATGACACAAACTATATTTCCGTTAATTGTGAGAGGATATACCATTAAATTCAAGTGAACTTTTCTTGAAAGGTTGGAGAAGAAGTTTCGTTTGGTTTGTTAAGATGACTCTGGATATGTATCCAGAGTTCAGTGTTAGAAAAAACCTGGCTTTGACTGAAAGAATTTCAATTTTATTAAAAGGAGTGATTGATCCTCTACCTGCATGTTTTGTTAATTTTATGCTATCGTCATGAATAGAAATCTCAATAGACTCCTTTTAATAAAATTGAAATTCTTTCAGTCAAAGCCAGTTTTTTGCTAAGTATTTCATATCATACATCATTGGACTCTGTCAGTATACCGTGAAAGCTAGTTTAGTTTTAGTTAAAGTTGTAAGTGGTGTATAGTATACACACAAACAATAACATCACATTTATTACTACTGGTCCTGGCTCAACCTTTTTTCTAAAAGCACTTATTTTATTTCTCATATTAATGCTTCAACCCACCCGATGGATAAACTACTCAACAATTTGTGTCAATTACAATCAATAATGTAAATTATAAACACATCGTATTGTTGGTATTGAAATATCATCTCAATACAGGGGGCCTACCGCGAAAACCATATTTCGCAAATTGCGGGGATCTTTCTCTTTTACTCTAACTAAGACGTAATTAGAGTGACAGAGAAAAATGCCCGCAATTGACGAACTTCGATTTTCGCGGTTACAGCCCAGATGTCAAAATCCACGATGATCAACTCTGGTCAACGCGCGTGGGTGGTATTGTATTGTAGTTCGGGCGATTTTCCGCAACTCGACGACTGGCGCCTATTTTGCGTGACAAGGGGGGGTGGAGGGTTGGCTACTCTTGCCAGCCCAACTCCTCGAGGAATCCTATCAAACCTTTGATGTTGAGTAGGACCTCAGGGAGGTCTCTCGGGGATCCGAGATGTTTTGCCCTGTATGGGGCCACTCCGCTGCATTCCAGCACCACGTGAGAGGCTGTTTCTTCTGTCTCCATGCATCCTCGGCATAAGGGACTGTCTGTGACACCTGTTATGAAAAGATGTTTGTTAAATAGTCCATGACCTGTTATGACACTGGTTACCATACTCAGTCGGACCTTCCCTAGTTGAAGGAGCGCCCTTGTGAGCTTTCCGTTGATGCCAGGCATGGCTTCTTTTGCCTGTCTGCATCCAGTCTGATTCAGCCAGTGTTCTGTGTGTAGTTTCCCTGTACGTGCCAGCAGCATTGAGCGTACCTTGCTAAACGGTATCGGAAGAATCGGTTCCGGACCAATCGCCCCCGCACCCGATCCTTGCCTGGCAAGCTCGTCCGCAGCATCGTTACCCCGGGATCCACTGTGTCCCTTGATCCATTGTAAAGTGATCTTATTATTATTATGACATACCTCCATTAGTCGTTCGTGGCATTCGTGTATAAGTTTGGATGTAATTATATGGCTATTTAGAGCCATTAAGACTGCTCTACTGTCGGAGAGTATGCGGATGGAGGATCCTACTACCTTCCTTGCAATGATGGCAGCCGCCGCGTTTAAGATGCCCATGCACTCAGCTTGGAATACCGAGTTATGGGCTCCTAGCGGTGTGGTGATTGACATGTTCAGGTCTTCTGAGAAGGTTCCGGAGCCCGACCCGCTGTCTGTTTTGGACCCATCAGTGAAGATTCTCAGCTCCCGGAGATTGAGTCCTTCGTGGTTGTCGTCCTCATATAACTGTATTTTGTACCTTTTGTCAAAGATAGCTTGTTTGTGAATCCGATCCGTGCCCGACCTAAGCACTGGAAATTCGTCATATACCTTTTCCAGGCATGTTGTGTGGAGAGCTCCTATGCTGTTAGACCATATATTAAGGGTTCGCAACCTTACCGCTGAGAGACTGGCCTCTTGCTGTATGTGTAGGTGCAGCGGTGGAAGGTTTAACATGACCTCCATGGCTGCAGTTGGAGTGGACCTCTTGCAGCCAGTGGTGGCCGCGCATGCGAGCCTTTGGAGTCTTTGTAGCTTGTCTCGTACGTTGCCTATGTTTGTTCTTGGCCACCAAACCAGGGCACCGTAACAGAGTAGGGGGCGGATTATCGTCTTATAGAGCCAAAGGGTGATTTTCGGGTTCAGTCCCCACCTCTTACCAATCATCCTTCTGCACTGCCAAAAGACAACTCCCGCCTTGTCTATACGTTTGTTGATGTGATTGTTCCAATTGAGTTTACTGTCGAGAGTTAGTCCTAAGTACTTAACTTCATCGGTCAGCTGCAGCTCGGTTTGGAAAAGTGTTGGTCTGGTAAAGTTGCCAAGCGCCCTTTTATTGGTGAACATTACCATTTCTGTTTTGGTGGGGTTAACTGATAGGTCAAATTCTCTGCACCAGCGTTCTACGATCCGGAGAGCTGACTGGGTGAGGTCGCATACTGTACTGGCAAATTTACCTGATATCAATATTGCCAGATCGTCAGCGTAGCCTATTGTGTAGGAGTGTTCCTCGTTCAGTTTGGTTATAAGGTTGTTAGCTACCAGGTTCCACAGCAGAGGCGACAGGACTCCCTCTTGAGGACATCCTCTCACCGCTGCTACGGCCTGCGGTTGACCTGCATACCTTATAATCCTCTTGTTTAACATGTTCATGATCCACTTTGTTAGTCCGGGTTCCGCGCCATGGCTTTCCAAGGCATTCCCTATACTGGTAAAGTGGGTCTTGTCAAAAGCGCCCTCGATGTCAATGAAAGTGCCGAGGCACAGTTCTTTGTCGTGGATGGCTCTCTCAATGCGGCTTACAACCATGTGTAGGGCTGACTCTGTGGATTTACCTGAGCTGTACGCGTGCTGGTTGTTGTGCATCGGTATGTTCTTTAGCGTTCGATCCCTCAGATCCCTGTCGCACAGTTTTTCCAGAGTTTTCAGCAGGAATGATGTGAGACTGATGGGCCTGAAGGATTTAGCAGCCGTGTAGTCATTCTTACCTGGTTTTGGTATGAAAATCACGTTGACATCCCTCCATCTCCTGGGCACGTACCCCCAGGCTAGGCAGGCTACCATGATATCGGTTAGAGTTTCCTGGATGAGTCCTAGACTCCACTGTAGGAGAGCAGGGAAGATCCCATCCGGACCAGCCGCCTTGAAGGGATGGAAGCTGTCTATGGCCCACCTGAGTTTCTCAGCGGTGACGATTCTATGCGCCATTTGCCAGTTGTTGTCTGTTGTGCTGTATTCCTCGTCCTGCTGATTTACATCAGCGAGGCTTACGCATCCCGGAAAGTGGGTTACCAGGAGAAGGCGTTGAGTCTCTGCAGGGGAAGATGTGTATGTGCCATCGGGCTTCCGCAGTGAGCCCAGTTGTGATGTGGGCTTGTGCGCTAGAGTTTTCCTTACCCGGTTGGCCTGGTCTAATGTTTCGATGCTGCTGCAGAAGTTCCTCCACGATAAGGATCTCCAGTACCGCAGTCTTTTTTTGTACCTGGCCTTGGCTTCATAGTAGTTGTCCCAGTCCACTTCGGCCATTGTGTTCATGGCCCTGTTGAAGAGTCTCCTGGTTTTCCGCCGGAGTCTCTCCAGTTCTGGGCCCCACCACTGGTGACCCGTTATGGCAGTCCTAGCCGGTGGGTTTAAGGGGCACGCCTTGTGGTAGCTGTCTACGAGGGCATCAGTTAAGATGTTTACCTGCTGTTCTATTTGAGTTGGTTCCCGAAGGTCATCCCTCGGAGGAAGCAGATCGAGGCTTTCGCCTAGGATCTTCCTAAAAGCGGCTCGATCAGTTTTCCTGGGATTCCTACGGGCGATTGGTGTGTCACTAGATGCTAGTAGATTGAAGCGAATCCATCTATGGTCTGAACAGGAGGCCTCCTGAGAGACGTGCCATCCCATAACTAGTTCGCTGACCTCCTCCGAAGCCAGAGTCAGGTCAATAATCGTTTTGCATCGTTTGTTTACAAATGTTGGTTCAGCGCCCACATTTAGAATGTTTAGATTTGTAGTCACAAGATATTCAACAAGTGTCTTACCTCTGTTATTACTGGTCTCCATTCCCCACAGCTGGTGGTGTGCGTTGGAGTCGGCCCCGATGATAATCGCGAGACCTGCTCTCTCGCAGTGGCTGACCAGTCGTTGTACTTCAACAGGCGGCGGCTCGTCCTCGCGTGGGTGGTATTTGTAACGCGTTGGAACGGCAATCCAAAGATCTGGATTCGAGTCCCACGTTGACCAGACTTGATCATCGTCGATTTTTCCATTGTGATTGACATCTAATCGGACCCGGGTATGTCTTTAAACTACGTACAAAAGAGAGGCATGGGCATTGTGAATGTCATCTCGCTTTGTGAGGTAGGGCAGATTTAGAGCAGAGCCCAACTGGGGAAGTACCTCCACCTTATAGAAAGCCGCAGCCAAATAATACTAGACCCTACTCATAGTGTTGTGTTCCTGCCGATGATTAAGGTTGCCAGAGCTCAACGAGGGGGGGAGGGGGATGTTAGGGACGGCAACGCGCGTGTAACGTAGTATATAAAAAAAACTGTATATTAAATTTATAAATTGTAATGTGGTACGTTCCACAATAAAAAAGGTAAATAAATATTTACATTTAAAATATAGGTACTTCATTTATATCTCATGTTTCATATGAAATAAAATAAAACCTTTTAGAGTTTCTATTAACCTAGAAACATGACTAGCAGTAAACTACAAGCAAAGGAAAAAATCAGAAAACTATACATACTAAACTGTTCATATACAATAAATAAAACCTTTCAGAGTTTCTGTTAATCAGAAACATATGAAACAAGGAAAGGAAAAATTCTGAAAACAGTGTATATTTTACTTGATAAACTTATTATACAGTGACCTTACTACGTCAATGTATTATGAAGACAATTTACTTCTTCCTCGCGTTATCCCAGCAT